>NW_026000171.1:9068233-9135516 GCF_001458135.2 Marmota marmota marmota
GCATTTTTCTCTAGAAGGCTCTAGTTAAAATGTCATGGGAACATTGGCATGGATCAGTTCACCCTATTAATGCCTTCATTGCTGAACGTGAAGTCACTTCCAGTATATTAGTCACTGTGGCATCTGTCAGAGAAGGACATGAGTGATGGGTCAATGATGGGCAGAAGAGGGGATGTCATTTATAATGGGGTGCCTGTGGGGTGAACAAGTAAACTGCATTTTGTAGGAATTAACATGAAAATGATAATGTATAGACATGAAAACAAAGTAAAAAACTATATAACATTCTAATTTCAGTGAAGTATGAGTATGAAAAACAGCAAAAAAAAAAGATTTTTGACTGAGACTGCCTTTTCTTTTTTTTTTTCCTAAATATTTATTTTTAGTTATTGGCAGACACAACATTTTTGTTTGTATGTGGTGCTGAGGATCGAACCTGGGCCGCACGCATGCCAGACGAGCACGCTACCGCTTGAGCCACATCCCCAGCCCCCACATGTTCTTTTATGTTCAATAAAATGTTTTATGTAACTCCATTTCCCTGTGAGTGCACAATTAAAGTACCTTGCTGTTGGGATTATAGAGTCATTTTAAGAAGCACACATGGACGTGTGCTACCCTCTACTGGTAGTTAGAGCTAAGTATCTGAGACTATTGAAACATTTTTAAAATAAATGAAAATTGAAATTTATAAGTGTTCAGTAACCTGTGGCTTGTGGCTATCATATCAGACAACGCTTGATGGAAACTTTTTCATTTCCCACAGTTGTATTTAAGAGTGTACTGCTTTAAATGTTTGAAAAATAACAAAAAAAAAAATCCAGCTTTTTTGTTTGTTTGTTTGTTTCAGGGTAATAATTGACAAATGACAATGACATTTAACACTGTTGTTCATTTTGAAATTTAATCTCTGACATCCTTTGAGGTAGGAACTATTAATGGCCCCATTTTACAGGAAAGTTTCACTTTCCTGAGGTCACATGGTTTGAAAGAAGCATGTTTCACTGATTTGAAAGATGCAGTTCAACTTCAGATCCCATGTTCTTAGCCTCTACCTTACATAGGAGCAAATTAAAAACACCTATTCTCAGTATAGCCCTGCATTAGGGAAAAGGACAATGGAATCCCTAGTTTTTTTTCTCGACTTTTAATTATTAACACTTAATCCATCTGTCTGATTTTCTAAAAATTGTTATTTTTCTGTACGATGATGTTATTGCCATAACATTGGTACCCAAATGAACTTATGGTTTTTAGCAACATGCCTAAATTCTAGTGTCCGTTTATTCTGTAGAACCATTCTTCTTGTATCTACAAACATACAGTCTTTCTCTTTGTGTTATGTTAATTGGGTCTTTTTGTTGTTGTTGTTCTTTTTTTTTTTTTTAACATTTTTTAACTTTATTTTATTTGTTTGTTTATTTATTTATTTTTATGTGGTGCTGAGGATCAAACCCAGGACCTTGCACGTGCAAGGCGAGTGCTGTACCACTGAGCCATAACCCCCGCCCCATGTTGTTCTTTTAAAATATACATGACGGTAGAGTCTATTTTGACATTATACATACATGGAGTATAACTTCCCATTTTTATGATTATACATGATGTGGGGTTACAGTGGTCATGTATTCATATATGAACATAGGAGAGTTATGTCCAAATTATTCTACTGTCTTTCCTATTCTAAGGGAAGTACTGTGCAAATTTGAATTTGTTTTTATTTTAATTGCTGCCACCTTTTCTTGTGTTACAGTGAAAAGCAGGAAGAAAACTCCTTGGTGTCTGAGTCACAGACCAGAAATGGTAATGATCTTTGTTGGCATTTAGAAAAGATCAAGTCAACATGATTCATGTATATTATGATGGTGACTGTCTTTTTCCAAAGTCATTGAAAGCAATTAAAATGATTGCAGTAGTCTTATAACTAGCCTCCCTCCCCTTCTTCAATTCTTTTTTCCTCACACCTGTCCCATACCCATCTCTCCATCTGACAGCTTAATATCAAGACAAAGTATGTTAACTCAAACATTTTAGTGAATCATAGTATCTCAGCGAACTGTCCCATTAACATCAGCACTTTATGTGTTCCATATGGGTTTTCTCTCTGATTTTCATCCTGTAATCCAAATGGCATATTTTAGTGGAAAATAATCAAGTATTTTACAGTATCACAATCTAAATGGGTCTAGGCATAAATGTCTGTAAAGGTGCTCAAACTATTTTTCTGGGAAAGTATATAAATCCATTTAAGCTTTTCTGGGATGTTAATATCTTATTAAAGTCACAATAGTTATATTTGTATTGCCTCTAGTCTTTTATTGGTAAACAGTGACAGCAATAGGAAAATCAAAAGTATACATTTCTTATCTTCTCTCGTTTTAGTAATGACCTAGGTTAGAAATAATCCTGAGAATAAATACAGAAAAAAATGTCCTTGTTTAGGATATCTTATAGTGAATCATGCCTTTCTTTTGTAGGATCTCAAGGACCAGGCCAAGGCACTTGGTGGCTCCTGTGCCAAACAGAAGAGGAGTGGAGACAGGTCACCGAGAGTTTTCGAGAGAGGACCTCCCTTCGAGAGCGGCAGCTCTATAAGCTTCTCAGTGAGGACTTCCTGCCTGAGATCTGCAACATGATCGCCCAGAAGGTATGTAGAGACACTGAAGTGTTCAGTGCCATCAGACCGCTTGTTTGATGCTGTGATGTTAATTTGAATTTTTGAATGCACTGTCCTTGAAGTATTACAGACTGTCATCCTGTCTGAACTGACGTGTTAATATGGGATCTTGTACCACCCAATTCTGCTTCCAGAGTGGGTCACATATTCTCCTTTCCCCCCAAGAATTCCTCTGTGATCAGCACCCACCAGTACTTAAATAGCTTTTCACAGGCTAGAACCAGCTTTCTTTCTATACTGTTTCTCAGGATATGCGCCCCGAGCCTGCCAGTTTCTCTCCTGTCACCCCATGTAGACCTCTGTATAATGATTATTTGGTTTTTGTTGTTTTATTAGTTTCTGTTTTTTGGGACTGGGGCTTTAACCCAGAGACAATTTACCACTGAGTCACATTCCCACTTCTTTTTATTTTTTCTTTTGAGACAGGATTTCACTAATTTGCTGAGACTGGCTTTGAAATTGTGATCCTCTTGTTCAGCCTACCAAGCCACTGGTATTACAGATGTGCCCTACTGTGCCTGGATTTTGTAAAAATTTTTTTCCCAAAATCACCATATTATGGATCTCTTTCATTAAACAACAGACTTTGATGAGCATATATCTTGATGGCTTCAGTGCCAGCTCCTAGACCTAGCCACCTGAGCTATGTGTGCCCTTTTCTCCAACTTCAGGGCAAGTTATAATTTTATAAATTATTTATATGTATTTCCATGCATGCATACCCTAATTCATGACATTTTCAAACAACTTCTTCCCCAGCACACATACCTCCTTTTTTTTTTTTTTTTAACCCCTTTGAATACTATTCTCTAAACTCCATCTTCAAATTTACTATATCCATGAACTGTCTGTTTCTCCCAGCCTTAGGATTTTCTTTCTTATTTTTTTTTCTCATGCTTTCATTGTGAGTTTAAGCTTCTTCAGCTCAGGGACCTCCCCTGCCTTATTATTTTTTTAAACCTCTGAAGTGCTTGATTAAATGCTGTTTATTGTTGTTGTTGTTTGTTGCTATACCAGGATTGAGCACAGTGGTGCTATGCAACTAAATATATTCCAAACCCCTTTTATTTCTAAACAGGATCTTGCTCAGTTGCCAAAACTGGCCTTGAATTTGTAATCCTGCTGCCTTAGCCTCCTGAGTTTCTGGGATTACAGCCTCTGCTCTTGACCTTGAATGTGATTTCTACAGTGAATGATTGACAATCATTCTATTATTGCATTTCAATAATGTAATATTTTTTATTATTAATATATGCTAATAGAAAACCAAAAATCTTGGAGCATCTGCCAATGAAATCTGAAGAGAAAATAAATATAAATTATTCCAGCACCTAGAAGGAAAAGCAAAATATCAAATACATTACTAAATTTGTTCTGGATTCAGTGATGCATGTAACCTTTAAGAGGTTAATCGTTTTTTAAAAAAATATTTAGTTTTTTAGAAGTTGTTGGACACAATACCTTTATTTTATTTATTTATTTTTATGTGGTGCTGAGGATTGAACCCAGGGTCTCGCACATGTTAGACAATAGCTCTACCACTGAGCCACAGTCCCACCCCCCAGATGAATCCTTTATTGAAAGTTCTAGGCATTCTAGGAGGAACTTATAAACAGTGAGTTATTGAAGACTTAACTTGATGATATTCATCAAGAATATTTGCACTTCACATCAGTGTGCTTAATTCCATATGAGAGCATTTCATTCAGTTTTTGTGATCTTCAACCTACTGTGACAAATTTTCTACAAAAATTATATATAGTCTCATTTTCTTAAAATAACTAAGATGGTTTTGTGGCTTTGTATCATCTTGTATGTGACTTGATCTAAAGGGCCCATGGTGGCACAATAAACCATGTATAAATCATATAACTAATTAGCTTATTATATCTGCTTTTTCAACTATATTATACAGAGATTTTGGTAGATAATAGAATTAATGGGCAAAATTTAAAAGTATAAAACTGATGCTTTTGTTAAAAACATTTCCTGGGTTGATTCTTTTCAAGATAAAAAAAATTTTTTTTTATGTCTCAATGTAATTTTTAAGAACCATGAAAATAGAAACTATAAGATTTGATATTTTGAAAGATACACAGTACTTTCAATTTTAAAACAGTGTTAGCCAGAAAAAAAGAGAATCTAAATTATGAAGTAGAAAATTTTAGCAGACAATTGAGAAATGGTTTCACAACAGGATCTCAAGAAAACCTCCAAAATCAGGCTGGGGGTGTAGCTCAGTTGTAGAACCCTTA
Source organism: Marmota marmota marmota (assembly GCF_001458135.2). Lineage (NCBI taxonomy): Eukaryota > Metazoa > Chordata > Mammalia > Rodentia > Sciuridae > Marmota > Marmota marmota. The sequence continues at coordinate 9,073,166 of NW_026000171.1, forward strand.
GTTGTCATGCTCCCAGTCCTGTGCAAGTTCAGCAAAACAAAGATAAAACCGGAATTAATTGGATTTATGCACAATTATTTTAAATTTTGAAGATTTGAAATTTTCTAAACCTTCAAAGAATAATTTCCAAACATTTCACAAATGAGGTACCAGGGATGTAGCTCAATGGTAGAGCACTTGACTAGCATGCATGAGAGGTCTTGGCTCCACTTTCTAGGAAAGGATAAGGGAAAAAATGTGAAGGTGCCCTTGTTAATTTAGAAAGGTATCTTATATTCCCATTCCCGATTAAATTAAACATTCTTCTCATTCAATAATCTATATTTCTGTAATACTGACAAATCAAAAGCTACCTCCTAGCCAAAAATCAGAGTTAAACCTGAGAATGTAATACTGGCAATAACATTTTGGATGGCTTGCCCAGTATAATATAGCAAAAAAGGGTACAAACATACAAAGTTTTTGAATGTTTGCCTGGAGACAATAAATCTAATAAAATGTCTATTAACTAGAATTTCTTAACAGTGCTGGGAAACAGACTGTTTGCATCAGAATCATTGGACGTGTTTACCAAAAATTCTCATGCCTACCTCTGCTCTGTTCCTAACCCTTGCAGAGTTATTCCAAGTAGTACCTGTTATTTTTGCAGTTGTAGAATTTCACCAGGTGATTATTGTGTATACTAAAATTTAAAATTCTCTGGAAAAAACATCCATTATAGTAGCAATGAAACAAATTTGTCAGAGTTGTACATTGTCTTATAAGGAAAATAAGCTTACAAATTCATTGGTAGATATATTATCTGTTTGTGGGAGGAAAGAGTAAAATAGAGCATAATATTCACCTGGATAAATTAAAAATTATTGTAATCTCTTCCAAATCCCAACACAGTAAAAATTTCCTCCAAAAAAACAGGCGAATGTAAATAGTGTGAAGTAGGTATATTGGATATTAGCACAGGAATCAGCATATCAGAAGCATTTTCGAAGCCTTAAGCCTTCACTTAAGGCTCTCCTAGTGTAAGTGATTTGCTCAAAGTTATAGATAGTTATCAACTCTTAGTAATCTTTGTTATAATTGGCATTCAGCAGTTGAGTTACATGTTCAATAGTTGTAGCATTTTTATGAGCCTGTTTGTTCCTGTTGTACTTGTTATTGTAGTTAAACATTTGATAATTTATGAAACCAATAAAATGTGGCAATAAAATTTCTGATAAAAGTTTGTATTGGGTTGGATATATAAGTTCAGTGTTAACACTATTTGCCTAGCATGTGTAAGGCCATGGGTTCAATCCCCAGAACTGCAAAAAAGGATTAAAAAGATATTTAAAATAAGTTGCTTGGGTTGGGGATATAGCTTAGTGGTAGAGCACTTGCCTAGCATGCATGAGGCCCTGGATTCCATCTCCAGTTCCACTACCACCAAGGGGGAAAAAAAAAAAAGGTGGTTCTAAAATGTTGGCTATCCACTTGGGTAAAATTGTAAAAGATTGTAGGAGAGTACTTAAAATCATAAGGATTCTTACCTTTGGTTTTCAAGTGTTCTTAAAGTCTTACTTTAAAACTGAAAGAGCAAATGAAGATTTTAGAGCATCTTTATGTGAACAAATCACAGGGAATTCCTCTTGGTGAGTCTCAGTATGTTACAATTGGTGAATGGCAGTATGTTTGTAAATTAAGTGCTTAAAGTATATACATTTTTAAAATTTCCTGCTTTTTTAATATTTATTTTTTAGTTGTAGTTGGAGACAATACCTTTATTTTATTCATTTATTTTTATGTGGTGCTGAGGATCGAACCCAAAGCCTTGCACTTACAAGGTGAGCGCTCTAACGCTGAGCCACAACCCCAGCCCAATTCCCTGCTTTGTATGTTAAGCTATCATTACTCACTGTAGTTGCAATAACCATGAGGAATTTTGTTGTAACAATGAAGAAATACTCATGATTCAAATGTGAAAATTTAAACATAGATTGGCAGAAAAGAATGCAGTGCTCACAATTATACACTATTGCATATTAAAACATGGTATGTCGCCAGGGATGGCCCATACCTGTAATCCTAGCTACTTGGGAGTGTGAGGCAGGTAACAGATAGCAAGACTGGGGATGTAGCTCGGTGGAGCTAGCACCCCTGGATTCAATCCCCAACACTGCAAAACAAAAGCAATGCAAAAAAGCAACAGTATATAAATGAAGCACAAAAACTTGAGCAGTGGAGAAAGCTTATTAGGGTAATAAGAACTTTAAGAGTTTTTCTTCAACTATATATGAATTATGGTATTGCCGTCTTTATACCTGAGGTGTCTGAATTTCAGTTTCAATTTAATCTTATTAGCAAAATGAAATGCTGTAACTTCACAGAAGCTTTTGTGGAAATTAAAAGAACCCATGTCAGTATATGTAGCAATCAATAGGTGTTCGGTCCCCTTCCACTGTTAATGATGATGGGTAATTGATGAGAAAGATTGTTAGGAAACTAAACCCACATTTCTTAACAAAGTAAATGCACGAGGAGTCAGAAAACTTGATGGATTTCTGGAAGTATGATGGTAAACTTTAAGAAAAACAGAAGGTTAAGGGCTGCTTTAACCACATAAGAGTTTTTTTGTTTTCTTAAAATGGGGTGTACACTACTGAAATTATTTGTTTATGATACAAAAAGTAACATTTATAAAGATAGCTTATAAACGTTAAAGTCCTTAAGAAATAAATAGATTTAGGTAGTTTACAAAAAAGGTGATTTAAAAAAAAAAAAACATTTATTTTTTTTTAAGATGGACACAATACCTTTATTTTATTTTTATGTGCTGCTGCAGATTGAACCTAGTACCTCACACATGCTAAGTGAGCACTTTACCACTGAGCCACAACCCCAGCCGAGCCCCAGTCCCCACAAAAGGTGATCTTAATGTAGAGAAAAAACATTCACCATCTGTATTAAGCATAGCTTGTTTTTCCAGTTACTTTCATTGGAGGTGACAAAGTTGGAGTGAAAATGGTATTGGCTTTTTTTTTTTTTTTTTTTTTTTTGCTATTAACATGGTAAATTGGTGTGGTTCCTTTTGAAGACAGTTTCTGTACATTTATTATTTATTTAAAGTTTGGAAGATCTTCCTAGCACATGTCTGTAATCCTAGCAGCTGGGGAGGCTGAGGCAGGAGGATAGTAAGTTCAAAGCCAGCCTCAGCAACTTAGTGAAGCCCTAAGCAACTTAGACCTTGTCTCAAAGTAAAAAGGACTGGGCTGTAGCCCAGTGGTAAAGCACCCCTGGGTTCATTCTCTGGGACTACCATAAAAACAAACAAACAAAAAACACTTCCTGTTAGAGCCTTGAAACTTACAAAGGGTATACTTTAGGCATATGAGAAAAATGCTAGAGTAGCTTTTGGAAAAAAGTGTCATGACACCTTGATACTTGGGATCACATTTGTACTGGAGCCTATTCATTCTCTTCCGTGGAAACCTTTCAAAAACTGATGATTCATTAAATCTACCACCATTACTTTGCAATGTGGTTAAACCATATAAACCACTCCTTATTGTCATTGACTTTTTTCCATCTTTTGATTCCTTATGTCTTCTTGATTCTTCAGGAAGTCTCAAGACTTTGGATTACTGGGGTCCAGAATCAAATCTGAGTTTGATGCTGTAGCCACAGAAGTTGCAGTGACTGACCTGATAGCCCTGCTTACCATCTTTTAATAATAGGTTACAAGGTGAAGCTATGGGGCTTATTCCATAAAGTTCCAAAACATACATACGTTAATACACCGTGGCCTTCCAATGATTGACTAGATGTACATCGTTCCTGGAAACTCATTCTTTGAAATTTTCCTCCTTCAGCAGTCACTGTCAGTCCTTCTGAATTTTCTTAGGTCTGTAATATTTTCAGGTGAGCTCTCTAATTCCAAGTCTCTGTGCCTTTTTCCCACTCCTACTCACTCACTTTGGGTCCCAGCCTGGGCAGCTGCCCTCACTTCTCACTACTGCTACTGACCTGTCTTTTAAAGGGGTATTCTGCCTCCAGCTGCACATAGTGTCGGCTCTCAGAGCCACTCCTTACAGCTGAAGGTTATAAGACATTGGCTTCCCCTTAACCATTTGGGGATTATTTAGTTTTAAAACTGTATTTAGGTTTTTAAATGTTTTAACAGTCAATGGGAATTTTTTTGCCAGTGATATTATCAAAGGAGACACTTGTTTGTGTTTTTGTTTTAAGAGCATACACTGGCTTAGTTTGCTGAACAGCTGAAGAGTTCTTTTGTGATTATCCTAAGCGTGGATACTTTTAACCCTCCATCAAGGTAAAGCAGTTACCAGCATACCTTTATGGTCACTTTTTGGCAGTAGTGAGCAGCGGCGGCGGCAGCAGCAGTAGCTGAGAATACCCTAATCTATTCTTTCATTTCTTTTCCATACTTCTTAACTATAGGGAAAACGTTCACTGCGCACAAAGGCAGAGTTGCAACCTAGGTGGATGTCTGACCACCTGTCCATCAAAGCCATGAAGCAAGAGGTGAGTGAGAGTAAAGAGGGAGGTTTTAGTGTTCAGAAAGAATGGTGCCGTTTTCGTGTACTTCTTTTTATGCCATTTTTTCTCATTCTAAACCTAGTTTTTGTAAGATGCAATTCCAGAAAGAAGGAGCTGTAAAGATAAGGAAGTCACATTCTTTTGGATCTTAAAATCTTGTTTGTTGATAGTCACATCCATATTTAATATACATGAGAAAGATAAGTTCTATAGTAGATAAAAGATATTCATGAATGCAAAGGTGGAAGAAATTAGAATTAAGCAAAAATGGAGAATTTGTGTAGGCAGGGCTGTGTTTGGCCTGACAAAAAGACCTTTGAGGGAACAACTAACGAGTTACTACTTCGAGGGTTTTCCACTTGAAACATCCAGGAGCCAACCAAGTTTGAATGTTTGCATTTTGTAATGTAGTTTAGAGTAAGTAGTTAAATGACTCTAGCATCTCACAGTAGAAAGGAACAGATAATGTTTTTATTCATTCAGATTTTTAGAGAACAATTTAGAAAGGCATAAGAAACTTTTCTGGTTGGTATGGCTTTAAGTGATGATCAGGAAGGCAAATAGAGTCAAATAAAGAAGCTAGGAGATGAAGGCAGCAAGGTGAAGCTGTTTAAAAGTCATTAGCAAGATAGGAAGAATAGTAGAATGAAACTATATGTGTTTACGTGACTGCATGACCAACATGTACACTCAGAAAAATGAGAAATTATATCTCATCTATGCATGATACAGAGTGCATAAATGCATTCTACTGTCATGCATAACTAATTAAAACAAATTTTTAAAAATTTTTCAACAGTCATTAGCAGGAACCTTGCTGTCCCATCTCAAGATCTGCCTGCATTGTTTGCTAATTTGAGTTTGCTACAGTCCACACTAGGTGCTGTGGCCTGCTCACATTCTCTTTACTTTGTAACCATTTATTCTCCCTTTGTCACTGTTCCCTTGCATACTTAAGTTTTACAGTAGGATTCAGTTCTTTTACTCTATACCTTACCTTGCTATACACATACATATGATTTTTTTTCCCTTGCAGTATTTTCAGAGCTCTGAAACAGAAGTGTCAACACAGTGCTGTATTACAGAGAATCTATCATTAACTATATATATTATACCTTGAGCTGAGAAAAAGGGGAAAACTGAGAATTTGTAAATTTTTTATTGATTTCTATATATTATTTAGTTTTTGTCTCTTTGCTCTTAGGTGTCCTCTTACCAGGAGATCAGTGGATCAACATCTATCTAATTACCTCTGGGTGACAGTTCTGTACTGAATGGCTTCATTTCCCCTTTCTTCTTTCTCTCAGGACTCACTGGTTTGGCAATGGCCTTTGGTAGTTGGTATCTAGCTGCAATTTTCAGTGGGTTTCCAGGTTATCTTGCTCATCTACACTATTTCCACTCCTTTTATTAATATTTCTTGCAAGTTCCTTTCTGTTTGCTCTTCAATGCTCTGCAGTCCTCCATGCCCTGTTTCACACTTCAGATTATCTATAATCTGAATACCACTGATGCTTCTTCATGGCTGCAATATTTCTTTTATTCTTGGCAGGGTTTGTTTTTATATTCTGCTCTTTAGTTTGAGATAACAGAAAACCACAGCATTATAGAGATTTTTTTAATATCTGTCTGATATGGGCCATTAATGTGGAGAACACCTTAATGGTGGTGTGTTTTGTGCTTTTGTTTTTAGAGCAGAAAATTTTCAGGCCTTTCAAGCATGCAGGCATTGGTCACCCAGGAGTCTAATCTTATTGCCTCAAAAAGTCTTTTAATTGTGACTCCTGGGGAAACTATCAGTGAAGGGCCACTGTCTCACTGAACCCCAGGATTAGGCTGCTGCCATGGGTGTTTTTGCCAGCAGGCTCTGGACCTTGTTGTTGCCAGGGAGCTGTTTGTGGTGGTATAGTCTCTAGGGTGCCAGTGAGTCTTAAGTGCCTGCCTTGGGGGAGGGGAACCAGGGCACTGCTTAAACCAGAGATTCTGGTTAATAATCCTTTAGAGGATTTCAAAGTAGTGTTTCTAATTAGCTTCTCATTAAGATGCCCCCTTGATTCTAGTAGGCCTCTTATCTATAGAACATTTAAACACCAACCCCTATCCCATTCGCAGCTGACCTCTTTTTTGAAAAGAAAATCCCTGTGCAAGACAATATGGTTCTTTTTTCCCCACTGTTTAATTTTTTGGTTTGGTTTTGGCTCATTTTGTTGTACTGGTGTCCTCAGAAAGTGAGTCCTATCCTGTCCTCCAGTGGTATTTTCATTAGCGTACGTTTTGCTTTTAAGTGGCAGAGTGCTAAAAATTAATACAGAAATTTAAAAGCAGATTTTTGGTACACAACATGGATTTTTTTTCAGATGTGTATGATGTCTTTTATGTAAAATGTTAGGAAACTGCTAGAATTGTAACATTATGTTAAAAAGAAAAGGGCACAAGAAATGTGAGGCAGAGGGGGGTATTCAGTCAAGCAGAGGGGTTTTTCACCTGACATGCTAATGCTGGGTGGGGTGAACTCTACAGAAAGTGATATGAGAACAGGTAGATTAAACAATAGAGGTAGGGGTCAACACTGTAAGGCAGGGGGCCACAGATGTACAAAGGCAGGCAAGCCTAGGCAGGGGCACTTAACCACTGAGCCCCATCCCCATTTCTTTTTATTTTTTATTCTGAGACAGGGTCTTGCTAAGTTGCTTAGGACCTCTGCCTCCAGACTCACTGGGATGGGGCCACCATGCCCGCCAGCTTTAGGTTTTTGACCTCACCTTGAAATGACATTCAGGGAGCTTTAAGTTTGTTTTTTAAAGAGGCTGTAATTCAGATTACTCAGTTATTATAGCATGTGTGTTTAGCACATATATTTTTAAAAATAACTAACCAGACACATACTGTGTAGTCATATTTATGTGAAATATCAAAAAATAAAGAAATCTACAGAGACATAAAGCTGGTAGATGGTTGCCAGGCACTATGGGAGAGGAATGGGTTTAAAAGTGGTTAATTTTGCTTGTGAATTTCACCCCAGTAAGAAAAGAAATAACCAGATAAAGGTAATCTTTACATAATGTTTTTGTTAATGATCCATAACCATGACTTTGATTTAAGAGCAGCAATCTCTGGGGAATATGGGAAGGGAGGGGTAATGGGGAGAGAGTGATAAGTGGGCAATGAGTCGCAGTTAAGAGGGCAGGGAGTTCTGTTGTGCTCTTGCACAGTAGGGTGACTGCAAATAGGAATTTTATGCCATGTGTTTGAAAAAGCTCAAGGAAAGAATTGTAAATCCTACCATAAGGAAGTGATGAATGTTTGACGAGATAGATTAATTTAACTTGATTATACTCTATATATGTTTTAAAATATCACATAATAATCTCTTAACATACAATTATTGTGCTTTTTATGGATCAGTTAAAAATAAATTTAGGGTTTTTTTGGGGGGCAATAAATATTGCAGAATTTCATTCAGAGGAAAATTACAGTTTAATAAAAGGAGAAGAAAACATTATTCAGTAGTTACGAGTGTTATTTTCCTAATGCTTTATCAAATTTCTCCCTGCAGATTAAAATTTATCTATGATCTATGATCTTTCAAATTATTTGTATATGACTTAAGATAAGCATTGCTTCTTTGAACTGGTACCCATAGCCTACAAGAATCAGAACTCTACCCCCAAGGTTGAATCCCGAGTTCAGACAGGGCTGTTCCTCACTGAACTGATGACGGCTGATGATTGGCAGGTGCGCTGTACTTGCAGCTTTGCCCTTATCCTGGGGCTTAGGATCCAGCTCAGTGGTAGAACACTTGCCTTGCCTAGCCTAGCATGTGTAAGGCCCTGTGTTCCATTCCCAGCCCCCACCTGCCCCAAAATCTGATCCCTTTTTATATACATCTAATGGCTGAAAGAAGAATATTTGGGGGGCTGGAGATACAGCTCAGTTGATGGAGTGCTTGCCTTACATGCACAAGGCCCTAGGTTCAGTCCCCAGCACCACTTAAAAAAAAAAAAGAAAGAAAGAAAAGAATATTTCACATATTTTCATCTGTAGTCTTGGGGGGAAGGGCAAAGTATGCATAAATTAAAAGTATGGTCATTATAGATACTTTTTTTTTTCGACTTGGTAACTCTGGGTTAATATGTTCTCAGCTGTGTGAAAATGTTATCAAGAGTTGGAATATATAAGGATTTGGGAAAAGGGGGAGGTGGAGATTGTTGTTGGAAGGGATGGAACCTGCTTCACTGACATGTATTTAGGAGGCAGTGACGAGATGTAACCAATCATCTGTTTAAAAGAATTGTCCTTGGGCTGGATTATAACTCAGTGGTAGAGTGCTTTCTTAGCATGAGTGAGGCATTTTGGTTCAAAAGAAAAAGTCCTTGCCAAATGTCAGTAGCATCCCTGTTTTCAGAATTATCATCAATTTCACCTCTGGTTGTGGGATAATGATGATTTGGGAGGCTTATGGTTGTTATTTATTTCTACTGAGGTTCCTTATGAGCACACTGTTATGTGTGTGATTCAGATTTAATTTTTTTATTTAACTTCTCCTGTTCGTTCCCAATTTTGTCCTTATAAACTTAAAGGCAGGCTCAAATATTTTGAGTGATAAAAATGATGCCTAGAAGTCCACTACCTAGACAATATCACCCCCAAATTGAGTCAAATTGGGATCTAAAGTGGTTTTAAGAACCATAAACAAAATATATTGTTTAAAAATAGTTTCATTGTTGACTGGTGACTTGTACATCGTCATTCTGCATTCTTTATTCCCACCACATCAAGACCACTGCAATTTGTATTCTCTGTAGCAGGCAGTAGGCATGACTTCTTCAATAGCAGTACTGAAAAAAGAAAAATGTTTAGCTTTTACATTAGCAAAAAAGTTGAGAAAAGAAATGGAAAATAAACATCAGTGTTCTAGCCTGTAGAATGGTTCAGAACTAGTTTTACTGGGAAATATACATTGTAAAACTTTCATAAAATTATTAGTGGTAGTGGTCCTGTTTTCCTTAGTTTACCTTTTCTTTTGTTAGATTTCTTAGGTAATCACATTCCCATTGGCCACTTGCAATCTTTATGTTAATGTTGCTTAGGTTGGAAAACATGCAAAAAAGTCATGAATCATTTAAATTGTGAACCCGTACTTTGTCTAATAACTTTCATCCTTAGTATACTGAGCTGAAGATGCTTTTAAAAATTGCACTTTCATGGAGCTGGTTTGTGGCTCAGCAGTAGAGCGTTCGCCTAGCACATGCGAGGCCCTGGGTTCTATCCTCAGCACCACATAAAAACAAAGCAAGAATTGGACCCTGAGCTACGTCACCAGCTCCCATGCTGATTCTTAAGGTGTTTTGCGTCTTCTCTATTTATCTTAGCAAAGCTTGCTAGAGATTCCTTAAACTTACTGATCTTTAGAAATGGGAAAAGTAGGGGCTGGGGTTGTGGCTCAGCAGTAGAGCTGTTCATGTGCAAGGCCCTGGGTTGGATCCTCAGCACCACATAAAAACAAACAAAGGTATTGTGTACAACTAAAATAAATAAATATTTTTAAAAATTGCACTTTCATCAAATAATAAATCTAGAGGAATGTCTCTCAATTTTTTTCTCTTGTCCATCACATTGTATATGACATTGTTTCCTAAGGACTACAGATCATAAATTTTTGAACCCATGCTTGAGTCTTAAATTATTTTACTGAGACTAGCTTTGAACATGTGATCTACCTACCTCAGCCTCTGAAGTAGCATGTGCCCTTGAGCCCAGCCCCCACCATTTTAGTGTGTTTTTATATGCCCATTCATATATATTATAGATAATACAATAAACTTTTAAATGAATTTGATGTATTTGTATTTATTGAATTCAATAAATTGAAGAAGTGATGAACTGCTTTGTGTTATTGTTCAAAATTTACTCGATATGTTCATTGGCTCCTCACAGGAGACTCCTGTGCTCACCAGAATTGAAAAACAGAAGCGCAAGGAGGAAGAGGAAGAACGGCAGATTCTCCTTGCAGTGCAGAAAAAGGAACAGGAGCAGATGTTGAAAGAGGAAAGGAAGCGGGAATTGGAAGAGAAGGTCAAGGCAGTGGAAGGTATGTAGCCCTTGTGTGCTGTCTGGAGAGGTTACTGTGTGGGAATAGCCAAGATCAGATGAAGGTGGGATCGGATCATTATTTATTTCAGCTGTTTCTGGCCATTTCTGTTTAAATAGGTCAATTGTATTCTGTTGTGTTTATATTTCACATATCTAATTCATAATATGAGTGAGATATGCTTAAGAAAGTTTCCAAATATTTTTATTTAGATAATAGCGCTATTCAAGTCTAGAATATTAATATTATTAAGACAAAGTTTTCTAAGAGTCTCTACAGGGCATGGTATAATGAGTGTTTTCTTTCATTTATAGTTCAGCATAGTAAAGGAAAACAACTATCTCTCTCGATATTTTCTTGGATAACAGTTGTGATTTATAAGCTGAACCTGATAAATCATGTGATAATATACCATTTGGCTTGATTGAATACAGACAGTGTTTTTCTTTTCTATTGTAGTTTCAAATGAAATAGCATAGCATATGGATTTGACTTTTTTTTTTTTTTTAACTCAGGGACACTCAACCTAGTTCATTGCTTTATTGTAAAAACCCATAGTTTATGTAATCAATAAATTTAGCTTGTTTACATATTATGTAATTATATCTTACTTGTGAGATCTTGAATATATTTTGTTTCCACTGCTAGATTTTATTTTTTCAAGTTAATAATTATGCTTTTTGTTTAATTATGTGTTTCAGTGGGACTCTTGTTTTTTCAGTAGGTTCTTATTATAGGTACACAATTGTGGTTTCGTTTCTGTATCTGAAAAATTAATAATACCTGTGTAATGAGATTGTTCTTTAACAAATGTTTTTTGAGAACTCATTCTGTGTGGCACTGTTGTAGGTATATGGTAATGAATGAAATAAGATATTCTTATTGTAGAGTTTCAATTCCAGTAGGAAAAAGGTGGAGAATAAAACAGATAACTGTGGTTGGGTGCAGTGGTGCATACCTGTAATTCCAGTGATTCCGGAGGCAGAGGCAAAAGATCTCAAGATTAAAGCCAGCCAGCAGCTTAGCTAGGCTCTAAGCAACTTAGTGAGACCCTGTCTCGAAAAGGGGGTGATGATGTGGCTCAGGGGTTAAGCACCCCTGGGTTCAATCTGGAAACATGCCCCTACACATACATACAAACTGGAATAGGTAGTGGTGAGCTATCTGAATAAAAATAAACCAGATCTATGAATAAAGACTGCTATGATTGAAGTAACATTTAAATAAGATTATCATGAGTATTCTCTGAAGATGTGACATTGAAGTCAAGTGAATGAGGTTGTTCTGTGCATATGTGAGGTGGGGATGTGGGATGCGGAGCACCATAGGTGTCAGGAAGAGTGAGCACATACGGTCATTTGACTATTCCTTGTAGATCGAGCCAAGAGGAGAAAACTCAGGGAAGAAAGGGCATGGCTGCTGGCTCAAGGCAAGGAGCTACCCCCAGAACTTTCCCATCTGGACCCTAATTCTCCCATGAGGGAAGGAAAAAAGACAAAGGATCTGTAAGTATTTAATAATCATATCGGTGATGTCACTTGGCACTGCACCTTGCTAATAAGCAAGCCCTCCTTTCATTTAGTATTTAAAACTGAGCTGTGTAGTAGGCAATGGCACCACCATTTCAAAGTTGAGAAAACACAGTAAGAGACAGAGGTCAGCCTGAAACTCAGACCTGACTTCAGCACTCCTCGTGCCACATAAATGGAGATGCTGAATGTCTCTTAATGCTCATTTGCCCTTCTTAGATTTTTTTGCTGTCATACTCTAGAAGCACAGAGATGCTTGTACACAAAACTCTTAGTACTCCACTCATTAACTTAATGAAATCATAACTGATGATTTATTATATACAATTGTTTCTTGAAAATGTGAAAAGAAGTTTGTACTTTTGAGAATAATAGCTTCTGGGCTGGTGTTGTGGCTCAGTGGTAGAGTGCTTGCCTAGTATGCATGAGATACTGGATTTGATCCCTGGTACCACATAAAAGTAAAATAAAGGTACTGTATCCATCTACAACTTAAAATATATAGATTTTTTTAAAAAGTAACTTCTTTGTAGTTATCCTAGGTACTGTATATCTTTACTCCTTAACTAAAAATGCAAAAAGGAAAGGAATAGTGTTCATGAACCATTCTGCTATGTGTTTTTTAATTATTATTATTATTATTTAGATCCCAAATAAATTTATGAGCCATGAATAAATCCTGCTTAAATAAATTGTAGGATCTTAAAGTTTTGTATCATTTGCATATACCCTATCATATTATACATAAGTAAAGTGATATTCCCTTTTTTCCTAAGGTGGATTATCTCCCATGTTTATATTATTTTTAGCAAATGTTATCTGTATTAAATAATAGTGTTGAGACTATTCAAGATCTTCGTGCATTTAGCTATGTCTATGGTTAAACTGAAGATAGGTTGAGAAGGTAGTCAGAATGAATACTAATGTCTTATTTTATGATTTACAGCTTTGAGTTGGATGATGACTTCACTGCCATGTATAAAGGTTAGTTCCCATTCTCAACTACTGTGTTTGTGGTGGAAGTCTTGCTGTGAGTTATTAGTCAAGTTTTCTTCTTTGGTTTTCAGTTCTAGATGTGGTAAAGGCTCACAAGGATTCCTGGCCATTTTTGGAACCCGTGGATGAATCTTATGCTCCTAATTATTATCAGATTATAAAGGTAGCCTCTGTGTCTTGCTTGTACTTTATTGTTTGTTTGCATAGCTGTCATTCATAAGATCAGGGTTGCTGGAGATACACCAGGCTCTTGAACAACTTGTAATGCCATTATTCTTTTGCCTTGTAGGGACTATAGCATGTTGTTGTTTATTCCTATAATATGTTATTGTTGATTATAATAGAGTTCCTTGTTCTATTTTAGATCCCCATGGATATTTCAAGCATGGAGAAGAAATTGAATGGAGGTTTATACTGTACCAAGGATGAATTTGTAAATGACATGAAGACAATGTTCAGGAATTGTCGAAAATATAATGGGGAGAATAGTGGTAAGTGGGTAAGAAATCTGTGCCAGGTGCATATCTGTTATGCCATTATATAATCAGATTTTAAAACTCCTTCTGTTAGACGCACATTTCCTAGTGATTTTTTTTTTTTTTTTTAAGAACTATCAACAGAATGTAAACTAAAAGCTATGGCTACTACAAGCATTTCCACTATATGTGTCAGGAGCTCTCTTTTCTCCCATAGAACAGCAGAGCTCAGCAGGAGAGTAGATGGCCTTAGGTTGTTTCTCATTCTAGAGACTAGTCTAGGTTTACCTGGTCCTCTTCAGCACAAATGGGGCGAACCTAGATGGAGCCCATTCTTTTTTCGGGGGGGGGGGGCNAATTTTTTTTATTATTTATTTTTTTAGTTTTCTGTGGACACAACATCTTTATTTTATTTGTATGTGGTGCTGAGGATCGAACCCAGTGCCGCGCGCATGCCAGGCAAGCGCGCTACCACTTGAGCCACATCCCCAGCCCAAGAATTATCTTTTGTGACCTATAAAATCTATACGTGGTAGTCAGTCCTTGTCTGTTCCTTATAGAGTATACCAAGATGTCTGATAATTTAGAGAGATGTTTCCATCGGGCAATGATGAAACATTTTCCTGGAGAAGATGGAGACACGGATGAAGAATTTTGGATCCGAGAGGATGAAAAGCGGGAGAAGAGACGGAGTCGGTCTGGTCGTAATAGTGGAAGCCATATTTGGACCCGCTCTAGGGACTCTGAAGGGCCCAGCAGGAAGCAGCAGCCCATGGAAAATGGAGGAAAATCATTGCCCCCTGCACGCCGAGCTGCTTCTTCAGGGGATGATCAGAGCAGCAGTTCTACTCAGCCCCCTCGAGAAGTGGGCACTTCAAATGGCCGAGGTTTTTCCCGCCCTCTGCACTGTGGTGGAATGCCCAGCCAGGCACCTCTTTTAAACCAAATGGTAAGGAAGAGCTAAACTTTTGTGATGATTTCTCCAAGCTAGTGAACTCATGGGAAAGTAAGGGCTATCCATTTCGCACTTCTTACAAAGTAATTATATGGATGATCTCCCCCGCCCTGCCCCATTGAATTTATTTCAAATCCTCTTCTCTTTTAGTCATTTGAATCACATATTCTCAGTGTGAGCAAAAACAGATTTTAAAAAGACTAGGCATGGTGGTATATGCCTGTTTTCCCAGCTACTAGGAGCCTGAAGCAAGAGGATTGTTTGAACCCAGGAGTTCAAGACCAGCCTGGGCAACATAGGAAGACTTCATGGAAGAGACAGAAGGATGGAGGGAGAAAGGTTAAAGCACAGAAGTACATAAGCTATGCAGTGTATCTGAGATGTTAAAATTTTATGACAGGGTGCAATGGGAGATGAAATGGGTAAAAAAGCTCTGTACAGGGGCAAAAAGGATGTAATTTTAAAAGATGGTAAAATAACATTTTGTTTTTGTTTTGTGGCACTGAGGATTGCACCTGGGGGCACTCTACCTCTAAGCTATATCCCCAGCCCTTTTTGAGTTTTGAAACAGGGTCTTACCAACTTATCCCAGCTGGCCTCAAACTTGTGATCCTCCTGCCTCAACTTCCCAAGTAACTGACATTAATAGACATGAATACCTGGCAAGAGACACCATTTTAATTTTACTCTGTTGGAGAGGGAACCTGCTTTAGGGTCAGGAGCTAGTTCACTCTAGGGAAGTATGTACACTAGCAAACTTTAGGGAACTCCTTGCTCTGTGCTTAATATCCTTGTCTATTTTTTTCTTCCCTCCCTTTGCTCACTGCCTCCAGAGGCCAGCAGTACCAGGAGCATTTGGCCCTCTTCAAGGATCAGAGCCCAACACCTTCTATGGTCCCTCTCGAGTCCCAGAAGCACACCCAGGAGAGCCCATGCAGCAGCATCAGGCTTTTTCCATGCAGGTAAGGAGTCACCTCAGAAACCATAGCTGCTACAGGTCCCACAGCATGTTTCAGAAATAGTGTCTTCTCAGGTTAAATTTAATTAATTATCTTCTGTGCAGAAGAGACTGTCTCTATAGATGAAGCATGTTACAAGTGACTGGTTAACTTTGCTCACTTTATTTTTTCTGTTGCCAGCCTCCAGTTGGAATTAGTAACCACCGAGGACCCCAGCTTGGCACTCCAGAAGATAAGCAGATGTGTGGGGGGCTAACACACCTTTCTAACATGGGATCACATCCCGCCTCCTTGCAGCTTGGACAGATGAGTGGCCCTGGTCAGGATGGAAACATGTATCCCCCAGCTTCATTCCAGCCAGGATTTATTCCTCCCAGGCATGGTGGGGCTCCAACCCGACCAGCAGACTTTGCTGAGAGTTCAGAAATTCCTCCCAGTCACATGTGTCGATCCTACAAGTACCTGAATCGCGTACACTCTACCGTCTGGAATGGGAACCATGGTACTACAAATCCAGGACCTTTGGGGCCAGATGAGAAGCCCCACCTCGGGCCAGGACCCGCTCACCAGCCTCTCGCTCTTGGTCACATGATGGATTCCCGAGTAATGAGACCATCTATACCCCAAAACCAGTGGACTAAGCAATCAAGCTTTCTACCTCATGGTGTTCCTTCTTCAGGATATATGCGACCACCTTGTAAGTCCACTGGTCATAGGTTGCAGCCACCTCCAACCCCAGCACCAAGTTCTCTATTTGGAGGGCCCTCCCAGACCCTGCGTGGGATGCAAGGAGGGGACTCTATGATGGACAGCCCTGAGATGATCGCCATGCAGCAGCTGTCCTCCCGTGTCTGCCCACCAGGTGTGCCTTACAACCCCTGTCAACCCACTCCCTCCCAAGTACCTGGCCCTTTTCCACAGGTAGCTCATTCAGCATCAGTAAGCTTGTCAGCCCCCAAACCTGCCTTGGGCAACCCTGGGAGGATACAGGATAACAATGAAACACAAAAGCCTGAGAATGACCAAGGTAATGTATATATTGTTACTTTTATCTGACTTTTGGGTTTTTAAGCTGTAAATTATGAGTAATCTTTTCACACACAATATGAAACCATATGTAAACACATTTCCAGTCTCTTTCCTAAGCTACTTAAGTTTGAACCAATCATAGTATTCCTTTTGGTCTGAAGATCTCAGCATGATAATAATGATCATCACACTTATAGGTGCTTCCTGTGTGACATTCTTTTTGAGACTTTGATCTGTAATCATTTAATTCTCAGAAAAAGCCTTTGTAATATCTACTATTAATATCCTTATTTTTATAGATGGAAAATTTAATTCAGAAATACTAGATTATTTACTGTCTTAAGTGATAAAGAAAGATTTGAACCCTGACAAGGCTAGATAAACATTCTTCCTGTTATCTACTGCATCTCTCATATCCTTCAAAAAAACTATCTGGAAAGTCACCATTATGAAATAAGTTTCAGTGTCTAATCATTTCTATCCTCTCCTTAGATACATGCCTGTATGTAGTAAAAATGAAGCACAGTGAGTTCTAGCAAAGCTTGAAACAGTTTCTTAGAAATGCCATTTAAGAGAAGTAAAGAGTAAACTAGAGAAGAAAAGTTAAAAAGAATCAGAATCCTTTGTGTACTTAATGCTGACTTCAAGGGTAGAAGTGTAGTATACATTTTTGTAATTTTCTTCAGATGTGAGTAGAGGGTGGAGATACTTGAACATTCATAAAAGCTGATGAAAAGTTCATGGGACATTGATACTAGGGCTAGAACTCAAACTTAACTTTGAGCATTTCCTTCTAGAAAAGGTCCACTTTGTGAATAGCTACAGACGAATTTTCTAATACAGGTTTCAGGTGTGTCTGCAAGTCAAAGGTTTGAAATAATATCATTCGTGACACTTTAGATACAGTCTGTCCACTAGTTGCTGAGCTTTGTGTTAATAGAAAGTATAATTTTTTTATTTTGTTGCTCAGTTTGTATCTTTTTTCCTTAAGGCCAGCTTTAGTTCACTGATAGCCTTAGGCATCTTAGTAGTTCTTTATAAGTCATTATGGGGCTGGGAATATAGCTCAGTTGGTAGAGTGCTTGCCTTGCATACATAAGGCCCTGGGTTCAGTCCCCAGCACCCACCCCACTCCCTCTCCAATACACACACAGTCATTATGAGATGGGTGCAGTGACACAGGCCTGTAATCCCAGCAGCTCAGGAGGTTGAGACAGGAGCATCACAAATTCAGTGCCAGCTTCAGCAATGGCAAGGTGCTAAACAACTCAGACCCTTTCTCTAAATAAAGATAATAAATAAAATAGGGCTGGGGATGTGGCTTAGTGGTTGAGTGCCCCTGAGTTCAATCCCTAGTACAAATTTTTTAAAAAAGTCAATATGAATCTTTAATCTTGTCCTTTAAAAGTTTGTTTTTTAGAATCAGATTTTGATCTTGCTTGGACAACAACTCTGTCCTAGAAATATCATGATCAGATATGTATGTGTGTATATATAAAAACAAAGTTCCTCTCTTATTCATCATGTTAATGGTTTGCTACCATAGTGAGGTAAACAATCTGGGGTGTAATCGAGCATTTAAGACTAATTTGATTGAATTTATTCAATTTCTCTAATATTCAAAGAATGCCTTTCGAGTTTTTTTGATGTGGGCCTCTTGTTCGAAAAAAGGGATGGGTTGTTGCTCAGAGTGTGCTCAGCATGCTCCACCTTTTGTTTGAGCACTGGGTATCTCATGCATTGGACCTTTACATTGTGTCCGTTTCTAGAACCTCTCACCTGGGTACCCATTCTAATTATTACCACGTTCTCCTTCCATAGTTCACATACATCTGCCTGGAGTCTGTAAGCTCCATATTCTCTCAGTAATGTGCCTATGATGTGGGGTATTTCCATTTTGGTGCATACCTTTTTTTTTTTTTTTTTTTTTAGTATTTATTTTTTAGTTTTTCGGCATTGACACAACATTCTTTGTTTGTTTGTGTTGCTTAAGGATTCAACTCGGGCCTCACGCATGCCAGGCTAAGCACGCTACCACTTGAGCCACATCCCCAGCCCTGGTGCATACCTTAATGTTAGATTCTACCTGTAAGTCCATGAAAGGGAGCATATAGATCCCCGATATCCTGACCTTTTCCAGGGACTAATGCTAGCTAGCTGAGGCTTGAATTGCTGTCCTCACCTCAACCCTGATCTTCCTTATTTTGCATACTTTTTATTACTACCTCCATTCGTATTGTCATTGCAGCTACTTAGTTATTTTGTTCTCCTTTTTGTTTTCTCCCCCCAGGAGAAGCTTTGCCTGGACTTGAAGAGAAACCAGCAAGCGTTGGTGCTTCAGAGGGGGTATACCTCAAACAGCTACCTCAACCTACACCTCCCCTGCAGGCCGACTGCACCAGGCAGAGCTCACCAAGAGAAAGGGAAACAGAGGCCACAGAGCTCAAAAATGACACATTGGAATCTGCAGACAACTGTAAAACAGCAAAGGGCAAGAATACCTGGACCTCAGACAGCAGCTATACCAGCCCAGCTGCCCAAGGCTGTATGAGAGACCTCTCCACAATGGCCGACAGAGGCGTTCTTCCTGAAAATGGAGTCATTGGTGAAGCATCTCCTTGTGGATCAGAGGGGAAGGGCCTTGGTGGCAATGGTTCAGAAAAACCAGTCTGCCCCAGAGGCAAAACATTGCAGGAGACCATGCCCTGCACAGGACAGAATGCAACTACACCTCCATGTGCAGACCCGAGTTTAATGACAAGCCCTGTAAGCCAGTTTTCTCCCTTGTACATGCCTGGCCTAGAATACTCTAATTCAGCTGCACATTACCACATCAGTCCAAGCCTGCAAGCCTTGGGCCCTATGATGGGGGGGAAATCCTCGGTATCGCATCCTCAGCATTTCTCTCCCAGGGCCTTTCAGTCTAACAATCCTCACCCTGGAATCTTTCCCCGATATCGCCCTCCCCAGGGAATGAGGTATTCCTACCAACCACCACCTCCACAGCCTTCCTACCATCATTACCAGCGAACTCCTTATTACACTTGTCCACAGGGCTTTTCTGATTGGCAGAGACCTCTCCACCCTCAGGGAAACCCAGGTGGCCCCCCAGCAAGTCATGCCCCTCACCCACGGCCCCTTTTCTCAGATAAAAATTCCATGGCTAATCTGCAAAGCTGTGAGACACTGAGTGCTGCCTTAACTTCCCCAACTCGAATGGATTTAGTGGCTGCTAAAGTTGTCCCACCTGACAGACAGAATCCTGGTCCAGAGGAAGAAAAGCTTGATGAATCTATGGAGAGGCCAGAGAGTCCCAAAGAGTTTTTAGATCTGGACAACCATAATGCAGCTACCAAGCTACAGAGTTCTTTGTCAGCCAACGAATATATTTATGGAACTCCTCCTACACCTCTGAGTTCAGGGATGGGATTTGGTTCACCTCCTTTCCCACCTCATGGTGTGATGCTACAAACGGGGCCTTCTTATACACCACAGCGGCCAACCAGTCATTTTCAACCCAGGCCATATTCTCCTGTGGGTGCTCACCCACCCCACCATCCAGGGCCTGCCCAGCCTAATGGCCTCTCTCAAGAGGGTTCTCTCTATCGCTGCCAGGAAGAGGGCCTGGGCCACTTTCAAGCAGTAATGATGGAACAGATTGGCACTGGAAGTGGAATAAGAGGATCCTTCCAGGAAATGTACAGACCATCAGGGTAAGAATGTGTTGAATGTTTTTCTTATTCTCTAAAAGAATAACAAATGTTAAACTATGCCTATCAGAGGAAGTTAAGCATGTGTGATGTTAAAGTTCCAGGTCTATCCAGAATTGAAACAAGTCAGATACTCTCTCCTAAGACTTCCTCAATATATTTGTATTGGTACCACTTTTAAAACCCATTGAGGGCTGGGGATGTAGCTCAGTAATAGAGAGTTGCCTACTATTTGTGAAGTCTTTGGTTTAAACCCCAACAGGAATTGCAGGACGGCTCAGTGAGGTGATATGTCATCTGGGAACATTTCAAAATAAATGATGTATAAAATATGGGCACTTGAAGTTATGAAGTATAGTTATTAAACTACTAGTACCTTTCAACTTAAAAACCAGTGTGCCCCTCTCCCCAACCATCTTCTTATCATTACACCCTCTCTCCCTATTCACATTTTGCCGTATTTGCTTTATACATCTTATTTTGTTTTGTTTCTGAACCAGGATCCAACCAAGGCTTATGTATTTATGTTTGGTTTCTTAATTTATGACGATTATGCTGTCTTTGTTTTGTTTTTCAAAGAGTCCAGGCCTTGTGTAGTGTGTCCCAGATTCTGGATTCAAGTCAGTATTTCCTTTTTTAAGATTAATCACATAGCCGGTGTGTGAAGAAGTCTACAAAGAGGGATATCTTGTTAAATAATGTAGACCTTAGAAATTTTTCCTTGGAGCCTGGTGCAGTGGCATATACCTGTAATCCTAGTGGCTCAGGAGACTGAGGCAGGAGGATCACAAGTTCAAAGCCAGCCTTAGCAATGTTGAGGCACTAAGCAACTCTGTCTCTTTATTTAGAGACCCTGTCTCTAAATAAAATACAAAATTGGACTGGGGATGTGGCTTAGTGGCCAAGTGCCCCTGAGTTCAATCCCTGGTACCAAAAAAAAAAAAAAAAAAAAGGATGAATCACTTTTGTCAGGAATATGCTTCGCATGGGTGTACTTCCTATTATGTTATGCTCAGATATATATAATGTCATTTTGTCCCATTATTGATGATTCCAAGTTGGATCACCTGGGTAATTAAGCCATCCCTTCATGATTAAAGTATGTTTTCCTTTGTAATTAATACATCTTCATTAATTTTTACCTGTTCTTTTCCTGTGGCTACAGAATGCACATACATCCAATCCAGTCGCAGTCCTCATTCCCAAAGACCCCAGCACCAGCAGCATCACCAGAACAGCTGCCACCACATAAGCCCCCAACACTTCCTCTGGATCAGGTAAGAATCACCAAAATTTATAGCTTTTCTTATTCCTCAAAATGTGGGAAATATATATGACTTTCATATCCCTTCTGCAAAATGCTTGGGACCCAAAGTCCCAAGTTCAGAGTTTTTCAGATTTTGGAATATTTGCATAGGGTTTACCAGTTAGGCATGACTAATCCAAGGTGCTCCAAAATATAAAACTTTCAGCATTATGTCCATTTTCTTTTTAATTTCAGCCTGGCATATAGCTCAGTGATAGCACTTGCTTATCATGTGCAAAGTTTGGGTTTGCTCCCTAGCACACACTGAAAAAAAAAAAAAACTTTGGAGCTTAGAGCCTTTCATATTAAGGATCCTCAATCTGCACATGGTCTCATTGCCATTCTGAGACTGCGTTTTTAAAAATTATTTCCTTTTTGCCATGTTGATAATAGAACCCAGGGCCTCCCGCAGTTAGAAAAGCATTCTAACACTGATTTGTATTCCCAGTCCCTGAGTGTTGTGTTTTTTGTTTTGTTTTGTTTTGTTTTGTTTTTGATACCAAGGATTGAACCCAGGGGCACTTAGGGTCTTGATGAGTTGCTTAGGGCCTCGTGAAGTAGCCAATAAGGATGGCTCTGACAGCCTGGCATGCGTGCGGCCCAGGTTCGATCCTCAGCACCACATACAAACAAAGATGTTGTGTCTGCCGAAAAAAACTAAAATAAATAAATAAATATTTAAAAAAAAAAAATAATAAGTTCAAGGATGGCTCTGAATTCAAGCAATCCTCCTGCTTTAGCCTCCCAAGCTGTTAGAATTACAGGCATGTGCCACTACACCCCGCTCCTGAGAAAATATTTTAAGGTGTCTTGTTACTTCATTTACAATAGGCAGCCATGTGAAACAAATCACTCAGGCCCTGATCCCAGTCCTTGGCATTGGGCAAGATCGGCTACAGAGTCCTCAGATGTTGCTTATCTACTATTTCCACATACCCCTCTTTCATAATCTTGTGTGGTAACCAGCTGTTTAAGGAGTATTTATTTAAGGAGTATCAATTTTTCCACACTGCCTTCCCACATTTCTTTTGCCAAAAATTGCTTGTTTAATCCTTCCCACCTATTCCTTTGTGTGAGACTGGTCAGTCAGGTTTGGAATAATTGTGGCTACCTTTGAGTGCTGCTTCTCTCTCACACACTGCTGAGAGTTTGTGTGTGCAAAAACTATCTCAATCTTATCTGTGGCCCCATAAAGAAACTGAGCAGCTGTAGTAGCACCTTCTAGTATGCACAAAGTTCTATAGCTTCTAAGTATAGGGGCTCAGGTCCAAATCAGAGATCTAGTACCTGAAAGTCAACCCTCTGTAGCTGTGTAGGCAAGCACATACAACTCTTTGATATGTTTAATTTTCTTAGACAATTGATACAATTTAAAATTTTTTTCTTATAAATGTCTTTATTCTATTTCTCTCAGAGCTAGTCCTAGGAGGAAATTGCCCCCAAGGAAGTGAAAAGCTGCACATGAAGACAGAACATGGAGGATTTGGGGAAATGATCCTTGCCCATCTCTATCCCAGTCACCCTGCTGTGCCCCTTCACAGTGAATTACACCTTGCCACCAAGAGCTGGAGCCATTTCTGGGCCTTAGAAGCATACTCACTCCATAGACGACTGACAAAGAGCTTGCAGAGGTGCTGGGTCAGGGATCACTTGCACAGCTGACTGACAGTCAGGAAGATCAAGTGAACCTGGAGTTCATGCTGACTTCTCCAAATTCTGAGACTGTCCTTCAGGGAAAATCACTTTAAACTTGGGTGGGGGGCATACAAAATAACAGAGTGGTGCTTTTAAACTTTCGTGAGCAGCTAATCTCAGGTATATATTGAGGAAGGGACTACTTGTAGTATTAATGTTTTCAGAGCTGGGTCCAGTTTACACAATTTTCATGTTGCCTTTTAAAATAATTTTTGTTGGTGAATGTATTGTACATAAAGTGGGTAGGGTGGGTGGGAATGTGAAAGAAATGGAAGTCCTAACTGGTTGGCTCACAGCACTGGAGTGGTCTCTGTCTGTTTACAATCATGTCACACTCAATGCTTTGGGGAGCTGGAGAAGAGGGTAGGAAAGGCTTCAACTTGTCATATGTCAATAACTGTTTCCATGGTGGCTGACTGGCCCTTCACAACTAAAGACCTTCTTTCCAGTCAGCCTCAGAGAGTGTAGTTGTACCTGTCCTCCTTATTGTTCGTTTCTTAGTTTGGGGACAGAGTGCTCTCCTGTGGCCCACCGGAAGCTTCAACCGAGACGACAGGCTCCTTTCACTCTGGTGGCCCAAATCTTGGCCTTGGGAAAATGGTGTCCCTTCCTGATTTGCCTCCAGCCCTACAAGATAGCTGCAAACCAGTATCAGGAATTGGGATCACTAGAGTGCTTTACTCATTAGAAGACAAATGAACATCTTCACAGGCTTGTCGGGCTGTGATCTAGAAGGCATTACACAAGCTTTCTGGCACAAATCACGTTTTGTGAAAGTCACTACTCAGGTTTGTATATGTTAGTCTCAATAAAGAAATTGCACAGGTCTGAATAGAGAAAATGTATTCTATAGTGTTACAGTTTGAATTTAGGAATATTTCAGTATATATAGTTTTTACTCATTTTAAATGAATCATAGTAAAATCAGCCATTGTGATTTTAAATAGCTATCAAGGACAAGTTCTTGGAAATCATTTGTTGTTATCTGAGGTAGGAAACAATTTTACAGTATTAAATTACTTTTATTACAGTTTTAGGAGTTACACTGGATTTCTCGTGTTTAGCATTCTGTATTTTATGTTAGCTGAGATGTCACCAAAGTTAGGACCCATGAATATCTCATAAAGAAAAAAACTAAGAAAACACCCTGAAATTACAGGTCTTTGTAAAGAATAGCATAATTTAAGCATGCTTTGAGGATAATAGAAGAGTCTTCATAAAATATTAATCTGTCCTAGTTTCTTATGTATTCACTTGTGGGTGGAGTCAGTAGAGCCTTTCCCTTCAGTTTCAGCATCTTTGATAAAATTGTAGTATTTATAGTTTGCTAAACAGTGTGCTCAGAGGGAAAGGAAACAGATTGGAAACATTCAGGTTAAAGAGACTGAATCGAAGACATCTAGTAGAATGGAAATTCATATCAGTAAGTGAACTAAGCTGGTGGTGTTGATTAGGGCTTAGGCAGAGTTGAGGGTGCGAGGGGACAGAACACAGATGCCTCTGATATATGATGCAAAAAAACACCAACTTTTCTTTAACAGACTTTCAGTTTAACTGTGGTATGTTTGCAAGTGGATTGCATCATGAGGTTGAGTTCTAATTTGATCCTTATACTTATCAGAAATCTAGCACTAAGAAGAGTCAAGAAGTTAGAAGATATGTGGATGGGCTTCAATCTGTCCTTGAGCTTATGTAAGCTAACATGGTCAAAAAATTACGACTTAAGTTTCTGTGTTTGCAAAAACAGGAAGGAGGAGAATTAATTGGTGTGGGGCTGGTTAGGCCTGGTCTGGGCTCAGAGCATTCTGACTTCTCTTTAGGATTGTGGTCACTATAGGGCCTCTGCCACGGTGTTAAGCATGCTGCTTGAGGTGACCATCCTTCTTCTTCCCCCACTTCCAAATACCTGTTGCTAGAGAGATGCTGTGAACAGTGGAGGGGAGGGTGTCTGTAGTAAAACCTTTTAATCTCCTTTTTTAGAGATGAGAGAATTTAAGGAAGAGAATTTAAGGAAGGGCTATAGAAATTGAACTACTGTATTGAATTATAACACTGTGAACAAGAGCATCAGTGAAATGGTCAGCCTTGTTGCATCCTTTGTGGAAATTGGTTGTACATTACAGGGCTAAGTGCTTCATCCCTTATCTGGTATGTTCCCAGCTTTTACAGGTTTCTGAAATGCAGATCTGCTGAAAGCTGCCCACAACTGCCAGACTGGGAAAACACATGACTGAGCTGCTGTGAACTCCTCATCAGCTCACCCGCAAGCAGGATCTTTTGTTCTCGCCTTTCTTCCTCCTCTAGCACTTCACTTTCCAAGTGTCTTAAGTAGATGCAATGTCTTAAAACAGATGCAAATACATTTGCCATCTTTTCAAATAGGGAAATGATGGTTATATGATGGTTATATGATAGTTAGAAAGGCATGTGTATGGGTGTCCTA
The DNA here is from genome assembly GCF_001458135.2 of Marmota marmota marmota. NCBI lineage: Eukaryota > Metazoa > Chordata > Mammalia > Rodentia > Sciuridae > Marmota > Marmota marmota. The sequence continues at coordinate 9,098,888 of NW_026000171.1, forward strand.
AAAGGTTTAGGCTTGGACACTTCACCTTGTAGGCCACTGTCACCTTGTCAGTGTGACTACTCTCAGTGGTCTCCAGGAGAGCATATCTGAGACCTATGAATAATTAGAAATACCCTTGCTCCTGTTTAACCCTCATGACTTAACTTTATTAGGCTTGTTTATAAGTTACAAACTGTTTCTCCAAGGCCTAAGAGAAATAAAAGATCCAGAAAGAAAATTAGGGCCTTTGGAAGGTTTCTAGGTTATGTATGATTTTATTTTATTGAAGTTTGTGGAAAACCTTAAGGCCTTTAGTCTACATTCAGTCTGAGCTCAGCTTTAAATGTCAGTTTACTCTAGCCTTTCCCTTGAAAGTGCTTCTTGTGACTAACCATTTGGTATCATTATCCTGTGATGTTTTTCTGACATGTTGTTATTACCATTTCTGCAAATAATATACTGCTTTTAAGACCTAATTTGAAATTTCACAGGAAGCCTCAATTTAGAGTCCGAAGGCAAGGATAATTTCGTGTCAGATTCCTGGCATGTTTCCAAGAAACTCTATTTTTCAAGAAATGCAAGCCATCTGGTTTGCTAGCATGATTTCCCCTTCTGTGTTTCTCTCTTAGTTCACCCCTTGGCCAGATTCTTCAGGGACTCCTATTGTGGGAATCAGTTCCATGTATCAGTGTAGAGTTCAGTCTTGGATGTTTCCAGGATATGATGTCTCAGCAGATAGCTCTTTGTTTGACAGATTCTGCCAGGATGTTAGAATTTGGGTTGTGCGTGTGGGGGTGTTTATTCCTGGGCTTGCATCACTGCTTAGGAACTACAGGTGTAATTGAGACTTGCTAGGTGAGAAGACTGGCTCCCCTTTCTTGTTTCAGTGGGCCAACCCACCATTCCGCCGTAGGACTCTGAGCCTTACCTTTCTATCCCTTTGGGAAAGCTGAATTGGGGTGAACTTTGCTGCATCCCCTCTCTCTCAGTTAACTGTGACACAAGCTTTGTCTCCTGGCTGGATGATGAATCCTCTCTGTGCTAGACAAACATGGAGGGGCTTGGGTTGGACTTTTTACCTGGTCTCTTTCTCTTGTTCTCACTTAACTCTTAAGTAGAAATGCCTGATAACCAGCAATTGTCCTGCATGTGTTTTTGAAAGGGTTGGGTGGGTTGGGAACAGGGGTGTGGATATTGAGTAAGTTATTCAAACACTGACCTCTCATCAGTAGACTGTGGCCCCTTCTTTTCCCCATCGGGGTCTTGGGTACCTCACTCACATGCCTGGGAGTCCCATCCAGGCTCCACCAGCCTGCTGCGCAGTGTCGGGCAGTCTTTGCTCCCGCTGTGAAAGCGAAAGCCGTGTGAACTTCCCTGGCCAGTACTGGAAAGGGGAATGCTATTTATTTTTATATTGTATATATTTTGTCGTGGTCTGCTGATTGATTCCCTGTTTGACTGAGAGCGACATTTACCTCAATAGTTAGTTCAATATTGTGTGTTGGATAATTTTTTAAAGGAACTTTTTAAAAAGCTTTTTGATCCTTGGAGGTCTGTAGATTTATTTCCATATGAACTGGTTATTTTGTATAAAGTACATTCTTAAAATAGCAAAGCTCTGGTGTGTGTCCATGTGTCACTTTTATCATCAGGACAAATTCAGACTCCTATCATGACAGAGGTTTGAATCAGGCCACAATGCCATCACTCCACAGTGCTGTCCTACATCTCAATTCTGATTCGTTAAGAATCCAAAAAGAGATTGGGTGTGGGCGTGGGCCCACTGTAGGTGATAGTGGTGCATTCTCTGCACAGAGCTTAAAACCACCTGAAGATTTCCAAACAACCTCAGGAACAAAAATGCTCATTGGAGCTGGTTCTATAAACATCCATTAGGTGCTTTCACACACCACCCTCACATCGCCTCCAGCAAAGTTATGTACATGTGCTGTATTAATTTTAATCTCCTTACAGAATTAGGGGTGAAGGAAGGGAGCAACAGATCTGACTTGATAATGGGGAGCCAATGAGCAGCTCTAGCCTGAAGCCCTCAGGGAACTATAAGTGGCCAGAAGTGGGAGCTACCAGCATGAGTAAGCAGATGCTTTTATATTTGCCCAGTTTTGTTTTATTTTTCCAGTTTATGGGAGGCTTTCTGCTGGGAGGCAGGTGCAGAGAAAGGAAGTAACCATATTTTCTAACTAAGGAGTTGCATCTCACATAATTTTTGAAACAAAAATTTCAGCCTTGAAGTCATTAGGAAGTCCCACATCTGACATATGATGTTGATCAATTTCTTTAATCTCACTTGATATTCTTAATGTTTCTCTCTGCATTGGAAGAGCAGGGCAAGTGGAACTTTTGCTCTGGCCTGGCTCTGTTCACTTCCATGCTCATCACTGGCTGAGACGCCCTGAACACCTCTATTCCCTCTGCACATTAGTGTCACACCCTTAAAACACATGTAAACTTTGCTTTCCTACTTTTGTATTCTCTAGTGGAATTCCTCCTGCCATGAAATAAATTCCTCCAAAGAAAGCCAGAAACTGTTGACAGTTTTAGCTAATGATAAGCTTTAATATTGTATCTTTCATTAGTCAACTAGGTTTCAAAATTTTAATATAGTAGGTGGAGATGATCTTCCTCAGTTTTTGGAATTATTATTTGACATTAACACTTGTTAAGCTCCATGGGTAACATTTTGCACAAAGCCTACACCATGAGTGGCCTTCTTAATATTGGAACATAAAAAGAAAGCCAGTGTGGTGAGATTTGGGGAAGAACAGAAGCTGTAATTGCTCATGGTGTTTTGGTCTCAAAATTCTGATCACCTTTCCATTTCAACATTTGGAGACATCCAAAAGTGCTTCTTATTAAAGACTAGTGTCTAAACAAATTCCTGTTATTAGGAGGAAAGACATCTTAATTTTATCAATAGGCAGCCCCTATCCAGGCATCCTATATTATCTAGGAGCACTACTGAGTTGACAAAATAACCCAGGCAGGCTCTTTCAGAGGCTACCCTTGGTCCTGGAATACTCTGAGGTGAATGGCCTGTGGCATGAAGTTGTTATGCAAGAGATGCCTTTGGCAGGAAGGCAGCTGGCCCTTTTCTCCCAGGCGGTTGGATTCTCTCCAGCCCTGCCGTAGAGATGACAGAGCTGTAAGCATCTATGCTGCAACCGCCTGTTCTCAGGACGGCTTTCACAGACCTCAACCCCCACACCCTCTGCATAGCTTGGCACTGCAGGTCTGTTTGCCTGGCCCCACAGTTTTCCCTTGAATTTTCAAAAGGACAACATTTGTGCATTTGTTGTAGCCCCTTTTCTGCTAGCAAGGCTCCTCTGGTTTCCTTAGTCAATTTTAGGAAAAAACCTTCAGTGCAAAACAGACTGAGAAATACTTGCCAAGAAGGCAGCTGGAAAATCCCTAGGTTTGTCTATTGTGTTGCTAGAACCCTACCCCCTTCTGCCTCCATGACACGCATATTAATTCAGGTGCTCTGGAGATGTCTTCAGATTTGGAAAACCACAACTTGCTCCTAGAATCTTGGACTTAAACCTCGTTCTGCACAGCATATGACAAGGATGAGTCGCCCTATTCTAACCAGTTAAAGTTGGACAGAAGTTTTAAAAAGCAGTGGAGCCAGTTCCTTGGATTGTATCCAGGGTTTTAGCTTTGGGAAGGAATTGAGTCTTTAGTAGGAAGGCAAAGACAAGATCCAAGTGAAGCCTGGCCTGGGAGTATCCCAAGAACTAAGATGAAGATTGACTAACTTAACAATCAAGTTTTCAGTAAGTACAACTCTTTCTCAGTACATGTAGTTTATAAATAGTTGTTACACTTTATTATTTGGGAACTAATGACAAGGAAAAATCTGAACATGATCAGTACAAATGCATTTTGGTCACAGTTTGTTTAATGTACAGGTATAGGACCCATGCATACAGAGCGCAGACTATTAAAAAGTAAATATACACCAAGTGTCTGGCACATTGCCTGTCTGCTAATAATACAAAGGGGGGAAAGATAGGTTCCTTCACTCTATTATTTTTCTGTATTATAATAGAAAAAAATACAGGATACAGAAAGTCTGGATAACAGTAAGGTGCTGGAAGGAGTACACTGCTTAGCTAAAATAGTAGATTAAGGAACAATGTCTTTGTTCACTTCGTGCAATTTAATTGTAGCAGGAAGGCCAAGTGTTGGTGGTCTCAGACCATTTAATTTGGGCAGACCTCCAGACCAGACTTGAGGAGCCAGGCTCTCAGCTGTGTGGGGACTGCATCTATATAGCTTATTCCAAGCAGCATTCTCATTCCTCATTCTTGCCCCTCACAAGGTGAGCCTAAAGTGACAATGACATAATTCAGAACATTGAACCATCAGTAATTTTGATACTTTGTGCAATTCTAAAGAAACATTTGCCAGAGACGTGGCATAGGTGTGCAGAACTGGAACTTGAGAGATGTGGTGGTGGGAGAAGTGATCACCTCAACTCCATTAGCTTCTTGTGGTCACATTACTGATCAAAATGTAGTCCTGGACCTGCAGCAACGACTTACCTAGGAACTTGGAAATGCGAGTTGTGGCATCACTTAGATCTGCTTAATCAGACTGATGAGGAAGGGGCTCAGCTACCTGTTGTCACACACAGTTAGAAATGCACACAGAGAGCACAGACCTGTGGAAATGCCTGACACATGCATTTTAGACCTCAAGCACACCTCCTCTGACCTGAATATATCATTCAAACCTGATGGATGGCACAGCCAGCCACCTTCTGATTAAAATAGGAAATTCACCCCATAGTCTGCTGGTCAACATGAAATAAAGGTAATGGTTATACCTCTATTACACACGTAGGGAATGTAAGAGAAGGACTATAAAGTTGAGGAATTCCCTTGTTGTCTGCCCCGCCCCAGCCCTACCTGGCATGCTGATCTGACCTCTGGGATATCCCTTTCTGCCCATCAAATCTCATTCCTAGTTGTGCTTTCTCTGTCCCCTTTTCTGCACTGCCAGGGGCTTTGGGGAATCTAAAGCTAACAGACCAGCCCTATCCTAGAATAAGTGCGTATTGCAGTCTTGTGCTGTTTGACAATCTTCTCTTTGCTTGCTGTGGGAACTCCTGCTATTGCAATTTATTCAACAAACTTAATAACTTTGCCACACTTACCAATGATTGCCAGTTTAGGTTGTCTCATTAAGGGTTATCAGATGCCCTAACTCAACATACTAGGGTTGTATTGATCTGGGTGCAGCTTGGGCTTCAGGATTTTTTTAAAGTTCCCCCAGGTCATTTTATTGTGCGGTCAAACATAAACCATTGTGCAGAATAGTGACTCAAAACTTGTGTCATCAGGCTCTTACTTGATTTCACCATGTCTGGGGACTGGCTTCAGATGAGCTTCTCTAACAAACTCCTAAACCCTGCTGGTTCACTTAGCAGGAAGGCCACACTCCATCCTTGCTAAAGAGGGGAGGCCGTGTGTGTGTGTGTGTGTGTGTGTGTGTGTGTGTGTGTGTGTGTGCGCGCGCGCGCGCATATATATGTATACAATGTACCAGGNTCTCTCTGAAAAAAAAAAAAAAAAAAAAAAAAGTCTTTTCCCTCCTATTGCCATCTCCTGTGGGTTGACTCCCTACTACCTTTCTAGAGCTAGTGTCTTGCTTACAGGCAGCCTCAATCAGATCCATTCTCAGCCCTCAGATCCTCTCTGTAGCACCTAGCAGTTGGGGCTACCTTCTTTGGAGACTGATCTTTCAGATGCTGTGCTGCTGCAACCTCCCAGATCTCTCACTTGTTCTTTTTGCTTCCTAAAAGTAGGCATATCCTTGGAATCATCTTCTCCACCCCCAGCCCCTTCTTTCTTTTTGTGGAAGTCGGGAGTGAACCCAGAGGTACTTTACCACAAGGTGCATAGCCAGCCATATGAAAATTTTATTTGAGACAGGGTCTCGCTAAGTTGCCCAGGCTGGCCTCAAACTTGCAATCCTCCTGTCTCACCTCCCAAGTAGCTTTGGCTACTGGAGTACCTGGGAGTAAAGTAGTGCCACTGCAGCCAGCTTAGATCTATCCTTTTCTTCCTAAGGCTTCTCTCTTGGGATGATTTTATTCTGTGGAGATTCAAATTCCTATGCTTAATTTAAACTTCTTTGCCATCTTTCAGTTATCCTTTCCAAATTCTAAATTTTGATATTCCACTTACATGTTCTACCATTGTTTATGATGGGGTTTGTTTCTTTGACCATTTTAAGTGAACATTTCAAGGTATATTTGTCTTGTGCAACTATCACTACCATACAGAACTTTTTAATCTCCAGCTGAAAATGAAATAATAACCTCTCATTCTCCTCTCCCCCTATCCTCTGGAACATTCTGTCTCTGAATTTGACTACCTCCATTTAAGTGGAATCATAAAATTTTTGTCCTTTTGTGACTGGCTAATTTCACTTAGTGTAGTGTTTTCAAGGTCCGTTTATTTTGTAGCATGTGTCAGAATGTCCTTTTTAATGCTGGATAATATTCCATTGTATGTATAGACCACATTTTTCTTACTCTCTCCTCCATAATGGACACTTGGGTTGCTTCCAACTTTAGGCTACTGTGAATAATGCTACTGTGGACATGAGTGTTCAAATATCTGTTTCAGACTCTTAGTTCTTTGGGGTCAACCCAAAGTGCAATTGCTCGAGCCTGTGGTTTTTCTGTTTTTAATTATCCATTCTTTTGTAGCTGCCACTTTTAATACAGATTCAAGAGCCAATTTTTCCTCCCCTTTCCTTTCACCCTGCCCTGGACTCTCTTAACTGGAGTGGTAGTCCACCTTCTTCCTGATGCCTATGCTTCACACCTGGTGTCTGTCCCTGACATGTTTAGTCATCTATCTGCTTAGCCCATTGGTTCTTCACAGAAATCACTCTTCATGATCTATTCAAACCACTGGCACTGCCATAAACCTGAAGGTGCCCTTTGGACCCTTACTCAATAGCTTCCATTGCCCACCAAAGAAAAGAGAAAACACAATCACGTAGTGAACACCTGTTATGTGCTTGGCACTGTAATGAGTGCCCTAGATTCATTTCACAGTTGGATAAGCAGGCTCAGGAAAGTTAAGTAGCTTGTTTAAGATCACACAACTAGTAAACAGTAAATCAGGACCAGTTTAAAAGCAATCCGTTGCACCCTCATGTAAACCTCACTGAAAACCTGGTATCACATCCCTTTGTGCAAAAAGCATCATGGTAAGTAACTTGCCTAAAGAGAGACAGCCAGGAATTTGGGAGCTCAGATGTGAACCTGGATCTCTGCAGGTGATATCTGTGCCATGATAGTTCCTTATGTTGCCCATACTGTTGGCAATGTATCATCCAGACCCAATATAGTGCACCAGCTTTTCTCTCTGCTTCCTCATCCCTTGCTCCAAATTGGACAATTTGCCACTGAAGTTCTAGAAGATGGGTGCCAGTTTGACACTGCTGCCCTTCTTTCACAGTCTTATCAACCTCTTCACCAGCCTTCTAGCCCAAAATCAGTTGCCACTTCCTCCCTGAAACCTTCCCAGTTCTCCAAATTGGAAGAAATCCTGAATTCACACAGCATATGATTGAGTTCAGATTGATTTGTAAGATTTGGGGGCAGGGGGTGGGTAGTCAGGGATTGAACCCAGAGGCACTGAGCCTTATCTCCAACCTTTTATATTTTTTGAGATAGGGTCTCACTAAGTTGCATAGGACCTCAGCCTCTTAAGCTCCTGAGATTACAGGTGTGTGCCACCATGCCTGACCAGGTTGTAAGATTCTTGAGCACAAGAGAAGGTGCCCAAACAATGTACTGTCCTCCCATAGATAAATGCTAAATGAACAGAACACATCTCTCTGCAGGGAGGTTGCCTGGCAGGTCAGTGAGACAGTCTGTAACCTGCTATTAGAGAAGTGCATGAGAAGCTGGGCGTGGTTGCACACCCAGTAACCCCAATGACTGACTGAAGCAGGAGGATCTCTAGTTGAGGCCAGCCTAGGCAATTTAGCAAGACCCTGCTTCAAAAAGTAAAAAAGGAACCAGGCACAGTGGCACACGCCTGTAATCCCAGTGGTTCAGAAGGCTGAGACAGAAGGATCACAAGTTCAAAGCCAGTCTCAGCAACTCAGAAATGCACTAAGCAACTCAGTAAGACCCTGTCTCTAAATAAAAATACAAAATAGAGGGCTGGGGATGTGGCTTAAGCGGTAGCGCGCTCGCCTGGCATGTGTGCGGCCCAGGTTGGATCCTCAGCACCACATACAAAGATGTTGTGTCTGCCGAAAACTAAAAATAAATAAATATTTTTTAAAAAATACAAAATAGTGCTGGAGATGTGGCTCAGTGGCTGAGTGCCCCACCCCCGACCCAGTTCAATCCCTGGTACCCTAAATAAAATTAAAATTTTAAAAGGCCCCCCAGCAGTGCAAAAAATTAGAGCAATATGAGAACAAGCAGCAGAGGCTAGCTCCTGGCACCAAGTGTCCTGGGGAGTGTTTGCAGTACATTGAGTTGCCTTTCTTTGTCCTCATCCTGGCTTCCAGGTCTCTGAGTGGGCGGAGAGTGTCCTTACCCCAAGTGGCCTTGCTCAAATCATTGTCCAGCCTGAACTTTCAGTCATACTGACAACCAAGTAAAGAGCCACTTGCTTGCTGCCTAATGATATTTGGCTTGGCTGTGTTGTAGCCTCTCTGGAGTCTGGTTCAAACCAACCTGTCTGAAGGTGCAGTGAGTGTGGGAAGAGGCTGGGAAACTGCAGTGTGAAAGGGCTCTCACAGGGATGAGGAGAGGGGACCCTCACAGAACACAAGAAAAACCAGCTGCTGCTGGCCAGCATTATAAGCCACCTCCTCCCTGCAGTCCCACAGTAATCTGGCCTGCATCCAGAAAAGGCAGAAGACTCTTCCTGAAGGTGGTAACTGTTGGTCTTGTCTGTGTCAAGCTTAAAGTTGGTAGGAAAAGATTCTTCTAGCAAATAAACGTAGCGAAAGGGAAGAGCAGTCAGTGGGAAAGGGCCTCTCATCTCACTGCACAGGATAAGAAGGGGATAGGAAGAAGTGGCTGTTTGACTGAGGGGCACCCTGGTAACATGGAACTAAGGAAACAGTTATTTTCTTGGCAATAAATGAAGAAATGGCTCCTTCCAGGCAGAGCGACATGCATCTATAATTCAAGCTTGGGAAGTTAAGACAGGAGGATCACAAGTTCAAGGCCAGCCTCAGCAACTCTGGGAGAACTCTCATTCTGCTATTAAGAGGAGGTGGGGGTACTAAGGTTGTAGCTCTGTGGTAGAGCACTTGCCTAGCATGTGTGAGGCACTAGGTTCGATCCTCAGCATCACAAAAAAATAAGCAAATAGGAGCTGGGGTTGTGGCTCAGCATCACATAAAAAATTAAGTTATAAAAAATAATAAAGGTATTGTGTCCATCTGCAACTGAAAAAAAAAGAGGATCATAGGGACATGGCCCAAGTCCTCATAATGTGAAGAAATGAGGGTAGCTGACGATTACATTGTTTTGTGATAAAGTCAAAGGCTTTTGTTGCCCTCATGATTCTTAGAACAGTATTTGTTGAATGCGTCTCTGTGCTAGGGCCTGGACATGACAACCCTGAGACTGTCTTAGTCCAAATAATTTCTCGTTTGGATGGAGATACAGGTCAATAAGAATATGACACAGTGCGTGCTGTAACTCTGTTACAGGGGCTCACAAAGGAAGCTCCCAACCAAGACAAGAGGACTATCCGAAAGGTTTATGGGAGGAAGTGACGTCTGAGCTGAAGCACAAAGAACAATTTGTAATTCATCAAAAGTAGATGGGGCAAAAGGAACAGTATGTTCAAGGCTAAGTTACAAGACTGTGACATATCTCCAGAAGCAGAAGTTCAGGGTGGCAGGGCAAGGAGGGCCAAGACTGAAGGTGCAGCCATTTAGGACAGTGGGGCCTGCTGGGCAGGTTGTTTGGGGTAAGGAGCAAGAATCTAACCTAAGAGTAGAGGGAAGTCTGTGAAGGACTCTGGCAGAGCAGTGCTTGACTGGCAGAGCAAAACCCAGTGCACCCTATGCTGGAGAATAGGTTTGAAGGGAGCAAGTTTGCAAGCAGGGAGCTGTAGGAGGCAGTCCAGCTCTGGCTGGATGGTGCTGGCATGATTTGGTGGGAAAGATGTGTTTTTCCTGTCTACGAGGTTCATTTTGTAGTACTGGGTTCAATTCCCAATACTACAAAATTTTTTTAAAAAATCAATTCTGAGGAACTACAGAGTTTTCTAATTGTTTCCTACTACTTTAAATGATAGCACAAATATTCATTAGTAACAAAACATAATTCATCATTCCTGAAGTGATGATAATGAGCTCTCTCCCAGCTGAGCAGACAGGAGGGATCACAGATGAGTTCTGCTGTTCCATGGTGGGGAAGAGACCTAGGCAGCTCCCACCCAAAGCTGTCTGCATCCTTCACTCTGCTACCACCATCCTTAGCCACCTCCTTATTCACCAAATAGGATCTGCAGTGGTGGAGGGAATGAGAGAAGGTGTGGAGATGGGGCTGTGAGGAGGCCAAAGGCCAGGCTGACAGAATGATACAGCAGGATGGGCACTGTCAGTGGGTGTTCTTCTCACTCACCTCCCACCATGGCTGGAGGAGGCCATCCCAAAGCCTGGATTATCCTCTTCTCTCTGCTGCTGCAGGAGCTTCCTTTTCTTCATTGTCCAGTCCTACAGATGTCAGACTTGAGTTAGATCCCTAGTTCTTCCCTCTTCTTTAACCCTGGAGAGTTATCAAGTCCAGGCCCTTTTCCTCTTTAGGATGATCCCTCCAGGCCACCCTTGTCTGTGTCAAGCTTAGATTTGTTCTACCTGATCCTTCCTTCTCCATTCCATCACTGTAACATGATGGTCTCTCACCCCAAACTTCTTTCCCTCAACCTGTTCTTCGAGAATAGTTGTTACATACCACATTTGGTATGGTGTTTTCCCCCTTCAAAGCATTCAGTGTTTTCTCACACCCTCCAGGATCAAATACAGTTTTCTTTTTTGCCGGGGACGGGGGCCACAATTTATATTTGATTGCCATAATTCTCTGCAACTGCTTGATCTATGTCTCTAGCCTCCTTTCCCACAGTCTGGGGAGGCAGTCTCTAAACCCTGTTTGCCTCACCTTTGGTCATGCTGTGCTCTGTCCACACTGCCCTCCCCTCTCCTCCTCCTCCTCTAAAAATTTCCCTTATGCCCACTTCTTAAGCTCCTTCAAGCCATCCAATAATGGTTTTACACATCATGGAACATTTACAGCATTCAATTACTAGTAAGTGGAATTTGAGGTATGTTTTCCCTAAGTTAAGGACTTTTTGGTTAACAAATTACAAAAACTACTCTAATTGGCTTAAGACAGTCAATTCGTTAGAAGGATAGTGGGATATCCCTTTGTTACTCAAGGTCAGGAATGAAGGTGGGTCACTATCATCTGGCTTTCAAACACCATCAGAACACTCTTTCATCTTTAGCTCTGTACTTTAGTTACTACTGCTTATGACAAATCCACCTCTCTGTTTCCCAAGCCATAAAACAGTTTGCTTCTAAGATCCAAGTTTTATGTTACAGAAAAAAAAATTTCCTGAAAGATACTTTATATATATATATTCTCTAAATTCCTATGGAAGGGATGGAGTGACCTTGCTCAAGTCTGGTTTTCATGCTTAGAGGACCATATTAACCTGTGGATGGAGTTGATATCTTAGAAACATGACAGTTACCCTGCATCCAGTAGGAATGGTAAGGGAGAAAAGGCGATTCCTGGAAAAGTGGTAATTCTAGATAGTTATCCAACCCCAATTCCACCTTTTAATGCCTAAGGACATGTAAACAAACTATTTCCTACATATCCACAATTATCACAGTTATTGAATATCACATATAAAGTTGTAAATACACTTGCCTTCACAAAGCAAAACAAGTACATGTCATGACAAGACACTGCATATAGAGGACATGAGATGGAGTTTATGATTTTGATGGGAGGCAGGGTGCTAAAGATAGAAGCCAGGTCCTTGCACATACTAGGCGAGCACTCTACCACTGAGCTCCATCCCCCAGCCCTCCCATCAACTTTTGGAACATGTCTTTCTCTCTCTTTTTTTTTTTTAAAGTTCTTTTTTTTTTAATATTTATTTTTTAGTTTTCGGCGGACACTACATCTTTGTTTGTATGTGATGCTGAGGATCGAACCCGGGCCGCACGCATGCCAGGCGAGCGCGCTACCACTTGAGCCACATCCCCAGCCCCATGTCTTTCTCTCTTAACTACTTATTAAATATCTCAACAGCCAATATACTTTACCATCTTGATATTTTGCCACCAAGTAGAGGTATACAGTTTGAGCTTCAAGAGATGTTAGGTAGTTAGTCACAGTGGGGCACACGTGTAATTTCAGCTGAGGCAAGGAGGATTGAAAGTTCAAAGCCAGCTTCAGCAACTTAGCAGACCAGAGGGCTGGGAATGTGGCTCAGTGGTTAAGCACCTTTGGATTCAATCCCTGATACTAAAAACAAAAAACAGGAGATGGTATGTGACTGCACAAAGACTGACAGCTCCTTAACTGTAGAGGCAAACTCTCCAGCCTGTGCCCTCTTTTCTCAGCTGATCCCAGACTTTGGGATCTGGAATGCAAATTCTCACTCCTAATGCAAATTTGGGAGGTTAGACTATTGTGATTAGAAATATCAGAAAGCAATTCTAGCAAGATATGAAATGAGGTCAATTTAATGTCAAGACAGGTAAGAGTCACAGAATCCAAGACAGGAATGCAGCTGGCATCCAAGGAATGAACTGGAAACAAGGATTAAACAGTATCAGGAATGAAAATGAATGTCTCTTTTGTTTCTTCAGATGTGCTTGTTTCACTTTTTTGAATCTCTCTGCAGAAGTTTTTCTTGTTTTGCCAACTGATCCAAGTTCCATATCACAAACCCATTCTTTCAGTTTTTCCCATAAAAACTTCACTGTTTCTTTAACTGTTCCTTTTATCTTTCACATCTTGCTCATCAGAAAATTTTCTATGTGTTGCCTTCCTTTTTTTTTTTTTTTTTTTGGTACTGGAGATTGAACTCGGGGTACTTTATCACTGAGCCACATCCCCTTCCATGATTTAACCATTTCTCAGCACCCTTCTCTTGGACGGTCCCTTCCTGCAATAATTAAATTGGTCTCAGGCAGGTGTGCTGGTAGACACCTGTAATCCCAGAGGTTCAGGATGTTGAGACAGGAGGATTGTGAGTTCAAAGTCAGCCTCAGCAACAGTGAGGCACTAAGCAACCCAGTGAGACCCTGTCTCTAAATAAAATACAAAATAGGGCTGGGGCTGGCGCTCAGTGGTCAAGTGCCCCTGAGTTCAATCCCTGATACACAAAAATAATAATAATAATAACTTGGTCTTTTGTGAGTTTTAAAAAAATTTTTTTAAGTTGTGGATGATCCTTTGTTTTTATTTATTTTTATGTGATGCTGAGAATCTAATCCAATACCTCACACATGCTAGGCAAGGGCTTTACCACTGAGCCACAGCCCCAGCTCTTTTTGCATTTTGGTTTTGTTTTGGTTTTCATTTTATGGTGCTAGCAATGGAACCCAGGGCCAGGCAAGTGCCTTATCACTGAGCTCCATCCCAGCCATGCTTGCTGTACCCCAAATGCTCTCCTCAGATATCTACATGACTTACTCCTCACTCCCTGCTTTAGGATCATCTGCTCCATGAATCTTTCTTGTCAAGTGTCCACTGACATTTTCTTTCTTTCTTTTTTTTTTTTTTTGGTAGCAGGGATTGAACTCAGGGGCACTCAACCACTGAGCCACATCCCCAGCCCTATTTTGTATTTTATTTAGAGACAGGGTCTCACTGAGTTGTTTAGTGCCTCAATCTCTGGAGCCTCTGGGATTACAGACATGCACCATCATGCCAGTTTTCCTCCATAGTTATCATTCTCCAATATCTTCAGTCTTTATTTTTCTCATTTATATGTCTCCCCAAATTAAAGTCCCTGAAAGCTGGAATCTTAGTCTTTGTTCACTACTATTGTGTATCCCTAGATCTGGAATAGTGCCTGGCATTCAATGATTTTTTTTTAAATGTATTAATAAACCTCCAAAAAAGATTGCTCCCTCTCTTTCCTTCTCTCTCTTTTCTTCCTCATAATAAAATACCTAGAGGCAAAAAAAGGATTGCTGACATCCCTGGGGTACAGCAAAGAGCACAGGAGGGCAGTTTACAGGAAAGCTGGGAATAAGAAGCCCCCCGGAGCTCAGGCCAGTCTCCTCCCAGTATCAGGACCCTTTCTGGTACTTCTCCTCTGGGATTAAGGCAGAAGCCCTCCTCTTATTACCCTTACTATTGCTCCCACATCCTGAGTACCGTCCCTGGTGTTTTCCATATGTGTCACCTATAAATAAATCCAGAGATATCTCGGTGTCATAGAAAGTTCAGAAAACACAGTTTGAGAATAAATGTTAGAACCAGTGTTTTACTTTAGTTCTTGAATACCTCACGAGGGATTCCTGATCTTTAGCAATTCCTTGCAATTCCTACTTTTTATCCTGTGAGCCTCCTTTGCTATTCTAAGTTCTCTGTCCAAAATGCTCCCAGAGCCTCCATTTGAGATTGTTGCTTGTTTGGTGGTTTTGCTGGGGATCAAACTCAGGGACTCATGAAGTTGCTTATCCTTCTCTCTTACACCATTCTTATCTGATCTCTAAAGTACAAAAGGTTGAGAATTCTGATCTAAATCCCAAAAGTCCAAAAGGTCTTGGAACACAGTGAAAGCTGGCAGTGTCAACTCATTGACAGTTCTTTGCCTGTTGTCTGTGTGGGAAGCTGAAGTCAAGGAAACAGACACCACTTATTTCCCCTCCAGTAGTCCAGAAAGAGCATACTTTGAGGAGCCAACAGCCTTGTGTCTTTGGACCCACCAACTGGCCACAGTCCCTGCAGAATGTCCAACCAGGATCTGAGGTAAGCTGTGGTAACAGCCCATCTCAGTGTCTCCCCCTGAATAAATGAGATGATCATCCGCACCCTGCCCCAGAAACATTCACAATTCCCCCCAAAATACGCACACATACAAATATATAATATAAATATATATATACAAATATATAATACTGTTAAAATAATTTGTAATTGGGTGCATCGTCTCAGATTGCAAAATTTAAATCATAGTTCTGTTTGTTTTCACAAAGTTTCCTGCTTGTCTATCTAGATTGCTTTGTGAGAAAACTCTTATTATCTACTTTATCACTTCCCAGTAATCTATCTCCAAATATTTTGCTCACATCTGCCTCTGGCTTGATAATTAACAAAATTTTACTAGGTTCCCAGGAATCTGAGAAAGCTTTATTTTCTATGTTCTATCTTTCTAAACTCCTATATTTACCCAGGATGAAGGGGCTCTATTATCTATCTTGCTTTGGCTAGAATTAGATAATCTCAAAACTTAGTTATCTGCTGATGACTAGCAGCCCTCATTTTAAGAAATGTGTGTCCTCTTATTTTTAACAATAGCTATCATTTACCAAAGCCTTAGTTTATTTAATCCTCATATAATTCCTTAGGTGAGTTTCACACAGGCTCAGAGAATTGAGGTATTTTGCTCAAGTAAACAGTCAGGAGTTGCATTGTCTGCCTGACATTAAGCTGGAAGTAAAGTTACAGTTTGAAACTTTGCCACATGTGGTTCCAAGGATGAAGAAAAGTCAGAGAATAGGTAGCAACCTTTGGTGGCAATTCCAGAGAACATGTCCCAAGGCTGAGCCAAGGCTTGCAACTCCCCTGTGAGGCTCCAGAGGGCAGAGTGGGCCTTTTTCCCACTAGCCTTTGCTGCATCCCAGCTTGGTGAGTTAGTCCAAGATGGTTCAGACCTGGTGAGTGCAGGCCTCCTGGAGGAGGAGACCGGGCGCTCTCAGATCCCTACCTGCAGCATCTCCAACTGGAGCTTGGGGGAGAGTGACAGCCAGTCAGGCTGGGGTAGGAGGCCAAGGACAGAGTCTCTAGACAAGTCCCACCAGGACTGAAGGCCTTGCAGCTGCCGTTCTATTTTTCTCTGCCCTATTCCTGCTCTCCTGTCCCCCACACCCAATCCTGGTTGCATGTGACTGTGAGCAGCCATCTTCCCTCATGTGCTTCTGTCCTCCCCGTGAGCTAGTATTGCAGCAAAACTCATCAATGGAGGTGTGGCAGGGCTTGTGGGGGTGACCTGTGTGTTCCCCATCGACTTGGCCAAGACACGACTGCAGAACCAGCATGGAAAAGACATGTACAAAGGAATGTAGGTATTGGTGGGGAGTGGTGTGGTTGGGGAGAAGGGCAATGGGCCTCATCCTTTCCAGAGTTTCTTCAGGGAGTGTGTTGATGGTGGAGGGATTTGGGGAGCATGGTCAACTGGGGTGTGCCCAGAAAGATCAGGGCTTGGGGAAAGATTGGGTTTTGGGGAGAGGTTTGCAAATGTGCCTCATCCTGTCCATGAGGAAGCAGCCTCCTGGGCACCACTAATTTCCTCTTCTGGCCTCTGCTTCTAGGATAGATTGCCTGATGAAGACAGCACGTGCAGAGGGCTTCTTGGGCATGTACAGAGGTGAGTTTATCAGGCATCCCAGAGGAGACCTGACTTGGCATGGTGAGGACAGTGGGTGTGACATAGAGGCCCCAGCCTTGTGAGTTTATAGCACCCTGGGCATGGATGTTCCTTCCAGGGAGCTGTTGGAACAGCTTGGGCTATCAGATGATGCTGGACTACATTAACTTTTCATGAGCCTTTGATAAGCTCTTTGACAGAGGTGGAGATAACTGTTTCCTGTTAAGGCTTTCTGGGGGACTAGTGAGCCACTGTGGAACCCAGAAGCCCCAGGTTCCATCCATTCCCTAAGCAAGTGAGCCTTAACCTGCCTCCCTCCCACCTCCCTTGCCCTCTGTGTCCCTACAGAGCTGATAGGACATCCAACTACTAGTAGCAGAAAGGGAGAGGCTGAAAGGAACAGAGTGAAAAGGACTTCGAGCTCTTCCCTAGCATGATCCTACACTGCTGCTGCTGTTGTCCTCTTCAGTAGCACCATTGGAAAACAGGTCCTAGGCAAGGTTGTTTTATTTTGATGTCATGTTTTTGTACTGGTGATTGAACCCAGGCACATAACCACTGAGTCACATCCCCAGCCATTTTTATTTTTTCTTTTGCAACAGAGTCTTCCTAAGTTGCTTAAAGCCTTGCTCATTTGGTAAGGCTGGCCTTGAACTTGCAATCCTCCTGCCTCAGTCTCTTCTGAGCTGCTGGGATCACAGACATACATCGCCATGCCTGGCTCCCTATACTAGTTTTGAGAAAGAGCTGATGTGTCGTTATCCTTGAGCAATAAAATAAAATAAAATCCGTGTGAACCATGCTGGGTCTGGGCTAGTGTCATACAGAGTAATGGAAACCCAGTCCCTGTTACTTGCCCGGGACTAATGAGTACTTATTTATCCTCAAAGGTGGAAAACACCAGCAAGGGCAAAAATAATATTTTTTTTATTGATAGACCTTTATTTATTTATATTCAGTGCTGAGAATTGAACCCAGAGCCTTACACATGCCAGGCAAGTGCACAACTGCTAAGCCACAGCCCCAGCCCCAAGGTGATTTTTTGATAACTGGATGTGTGTCCATAAAGGAAACAAATGTATTAGAAAGAAGAAAATGTAGAGAGGAAATGAAAGTAAATTTGCTTAAATAAAATAGGCCAAGTGTCCCTGCTTGGCTAGTGACACCCCCAAAGCTTTGCCTTCCCAGCCTGTGTGTGTTGTCTGTGAGAGGGAGCCTCTGGAAATTGTCACTTTTGGGACAGTCATAGTTGCTCATCTTTGTTTTTCATCTCCAGGGGCTGCAGTAAACCTCACCTTAGTCACTCCAGAGAAGGCCATCAAACTGGCAGCCAATGATTTCTTCCGGCAGCTGCTCATGGAAGATGGGTATGGCCAAATGGAGTCAGGGACAAAGATCTTTCACCTTGTCTTGGGGAGTGTGTCTCAGTTTACCTGTCAGCACATATTTAAGTATGTGTGCACATATGGCTAAGGGTTGTTGTGTTTTGGCAGATGGAAAGTAGGGAAATAAATGAACTGGTATAATTTGGAAGAGAGAGGTAGGAAATCTATCGAGAAAGAATATAAAACATGTGGAGTATGTTTGCAGATATATTTACCAACCAGCTGATGAATTTTTAAATCGGCCCAGAGACACTTTCTATTTCTGTCCTCCCATTGCCCTAGAGATAGTACATATGGGATCAGGGAGAATCAGATACCTGCTCTAGGACTGAGATATGTTCAGTGGTAAAGCGCTCCTGGGCTCAATCTCCAGTGCCAAAAAACAAACAAAATGAAGAATCCTGACCTAGGTACTTTCATTATTACTGGTTTCAACTCCTATCCAGGTGTTGTCTCCCTAGCAGTCTGTGCTATAAATTTAGCCTCAAGTGTTTAAGGAGACTGAACCTTAGGCCCAGGTGACTATTTTCCCAGCGAGGTGGGTGGCAGCCAATGGTGACAAAGACAGGTACCATTCATGGAAAGGTTTCCTCCCCCACTGCAGAGGGAAGGTAGTAGATAAGCCAAGGTGGTATGGCAGTTCTGCCCTGAGTCTGAAGAGCTGACTCCTGCTCCCATAGAATGCAGCGGAACCTGAAGATGGAGATGCTGGCTGGCTGTGGGGCTGGCATGTGCCAAGTGGTGGTTACCTGCCCCATGGAAATGCTCAAGATTCAGCTGCAGGATGCTGGACGCTTAGGTGAGGCCTATTTCAACTCCACATGTGCTTAGTAAAAGCCAGAATCAGAATGGCTCACATCTGTCATCCCACTTTCACCTGCTAGACTGAGAGTCAGCTTTCCAGGTCAATAGCAGCTTTTACTTCATGGTTATCCCTTTCAACATTTCCAGCTCAGAACAAATAGCAGAAATGAGAACCTTGATGCAGGAGAGACTTAACGTCTCAACTCTAATACTTCTCTTCTATTGCCTTGGCATTTAGGCTGGATTTCCTAAAGATTTTTAAAAATGCCAATAACCCGCTTATTCAACACTTTGGAAAATATGTATTTTATACTGTAGAAGCTGGCTTTTAATGGCAAGGCATAAAAAGAGAGAATAGAACCATTCCTATTCTTATGCTGTTTCCTGACAGAGAAATTTGGCCCTTTCCTAAATCCTGGGCCTTTCAGAAATAGAGTGGTATAAATTTTAACACATGTGGTAAGGACCAATGTTTGTCCATTTATGGAAGGGGGGTCAACCCTAAGGGAAGTGACGGGGGCCTCTTTCCTTAGGATCAAACCACAGGGTCTGAATAAAATAAGCTAATATGTAACATACCACACACACCATCTGTAAAGGGATACACAGTTCTCAATATTCATGGATGCCATTTCCCACTCCCCTCAATTCAGCTGTGTATACCTTCTATGCTAGAATTCAATCAGATTTTAGATTGGATGAAACCAGCATAAAGTAAATGCAATTGCAGAAATGGTAAGGGTCACCTTAGTTTTTCAATATGGATGAGAAGTTCTAGTATTGCTAAAACATTTCAAACAAAATAGAAGGTAGGATATAAATGTGTGCACCTAAAGATGATAATGAGGAAAATATTGCTTGTATTGACTAACTTCTTAAAGCTAATTGTTTGAAGCTACATCTAGATTACTACTTCAAGAAAATCTTTGCAAAATAACTAGCTTCTAAGTATGAAATACTGCTCTTCTGGATACAAAGCAAAATAGGGACATGACATTGGGAATAATTTCCCTTTAGCAAGGATTTATAATCTAAGCAAAACTTTAAAAAAATTTTTTTTGGAGCTGTAGATGGACAGCATGCTTTATTTTACTTTTTCTTTTTTTTTTCTTTCTTTTTTTTTTTTTTCCAATATCAGAGATTGAACTCAGGGACACTTGACCACTGAGCCACATCCCCAGTCATATTTTGTATTTTATTTAAAGACAGAATCTCACTGAGTTGCTTAGCACCTCACTTTTTGCTGAGGCTGGCTTTGAACTAACAGTCCCGCTATCTCAGCTCCCAAGCCACTGGGATTACAGGTGTGTGCCACTGCATCTGGCTATTTAATTTCTTTAAGTGGTGCTGAGGATCAAACCCAGTGTCTCATATGTGCTAGGCAAGTGCTCTGCCACTGAGCTACAGCCCCAGCCTTGTAAGCAACACTTTTTAAACACTGAATTTGGTGAGATTTGTTGTCATTGTGTTGCATTACCAGAGATCAAATCCCAGGGCATCAGGCATGCTAAGCAAACTCTACCTATAGTCTTTGTTTTGTTTTTTGAAATGAGATTTCAATGGCCTCAAATTCCTGGGCTCAAGTGATCCTTCTATCTCAGCCACCCAACTACCTGAGTCCACAGGTATGACCACCATTCTTTTTTTTTTTTTTTTTTTTAAAGAAAGAGTGGGAGAGAGAGAGAGAGAATTTTTTTAATATTTATTTTTTAGTTCTCGGCAGACACAACATCTTTGTTTGTATGTGGTGGTGAGGATCGAACCCGGGCCGCACGCATGCCAGGCGAGCGCGCTACCGCTTGAGCCACATCCCCAGCCCATGACCACCATTCTTTACAAACACTATGTCTTAAAATATTCACACACTATCCATACACTGAATTTTGTGGTGACTAGTAGGACTCATCCACTATTAAGTGCCTATATTTTATATGGTCAGGAAAAAAATTTCTAATTATTAGATGTTAAACTCATCAAATGACAGACTCAAATACTCAACTAAAATGGGTTGACATCTACAAAATCAATTTCTATAAAATGGGGAAAGGTAAATGACATGTTCATATAATCCTGGAGTACTAGAGGGAGGAGGCACCTCTGGAAAACTGGAGGAGATAAGTTTTAGATAAATAAAAAGATTTGTGGTTTACTACATTATGCAGAACCAAAATGGGATTCCTTTGTCCCAAAGTGCCAATAGAGTGAAACTATCAAAAAGGGTTCAAGTAGAAAACAGAGCTGGGAGCAGTGATACACTATTGTAATTCAGCAGCTTGGGAGCCTGAGGCAGGAGTATCAGAAGTTCAAGGCCAGCTCAGAAACTTAGGGAGACCCTGTCTGAAAAAATTTTAAAAATATTTAGTTATAGATGGATACAATATCTTTATTTTGTTTTATTTATTTTTATGTGGTGCTGAGGATCGAACCCAGTTCCTCACATGTGCGAGGCAGGAGCTCTGTCACTGAGCCACAACCCCAGCCCCTGTCTCAAATTTTTTTTTTTTTTTTAAGGGAGAGAGAGAGAGAGAGAGAGAATTTTTTTTTTTTAATATTTATTTTTTAGTTATCGGCGGACACAACATCTTTGTTTGTATGTGGTGCTGAGGATCGAACCCGGGCCGCACGCATGCCAGGCAAGCGCACTACCGCTTGAGCCACATCCCCAGCCCCTCAAAATTTTTAAAAACTTGAATTTCTAGTTTCCTGTACAGAAGACTGGGTAGGTAATGACTGTGATTCTGTGAAGAAGCCTACAAAGAGGCATAACTTGCTAGATAATACAGACTTTAGAAAACTTTCCTTGGAGCCTGATGCAGTGGCACATACCTGTATTCCCAGCAACTTGGGAGGCTGAGGTAGGAGGATTCCGAGTTCAGAGCCAGCCTCAGCAACTTAGCGAGGTACTAAGCAATTCAGTGAGACCCTGTCTCTAAATAAAAAAAAAATAGAGCTGGGGATGCGGCTCACTGGTTGAGTGTCCCTGAGTTAAACCCCAGTTTCCCCCTCTTCCCAAAGAAGAAAACTTTCCTTGGAGCCCAAAATTAATGCTGTAAAATTGAGACAAACTTCAGGATTCTAGTTGAAGCATTGGCTTTGTACCCTGAGTTGTCCCAGGGCTGTGTATTCTGAGCCACACCTTGGTCAAGTGTTTTGCAGTGCCTGCTGGGACTTGGGTTGAGACAGAGGCTGTCCTTTCCTTTCCAGCTGCCCCTCATCAGAGCTCGACCTCGGCACCTTCCTCCTCCAGGTCCTATACTACTGGTTCTGCTTCCACTCACAAACGCCCATCCGCCACTCTCATTGCCTGGGAGCTACTCCGCACTCAGGGCCTGGCTGGTCTCTATAAAGGCCTGGGTGCCACTCTCCTCAGGTGAGCCCTTCTTCTTCGACTTGGGCACAGCAGTTCAAGGGGAGGGCCACAGGTACTGCCACCTTTGTCTTCTTCCCAGAATATTTAATCCCAAATTGGCAAATTCTTTGCCATGCTTCCTGCTGTCATAATCAGTTACATCAAAAGGGCACCTGAAGACTGAAGCCCTTCTTCAGTTAGGAGGTCCACATGAGCCCTAGATGTATCCCTTTATCTAACTGTGCTATTTGGCTTTTCTCTTCCCTACCTACTCCCTTTTGTAGAATTTGTTACCCATCTTTCATTCTGCATCTGGCTCCTCATCCATAGGCTGCAGGTGCAGGTAGCACAGAGTAATGAGCTGGGGGTGGAGAAAGGCAAACAATTATTTTCTCTCATGCAGATCCTTGCCCTAGATTATCTAGGGGTGCAAAGTTAAGAGTCAGTAATAGTAGCTTCTCTCTGATCCATCTGACTCATCTCTGAGCCATGTAGCTCACAGAGAAGTCTTGCTGCATGGCCTTCTGTGGAAAGAAACCTCAGAGCTGTGTGGAGCCCAGTGTTTCTTTTTCCTCTAATACAGAGATATTCCATTCTCCATCATCTACTTCCCAATGTTTGCCAACCTGAACAACCTTGGGGTCCATGAGCTTACTGGGAAGGCCTCCTTTGCTCATTCCTTCATGTCAGGCTGCATTGCAGGTTCCCTGGCTGCCGTTGCAGTCACACCCCTGGATGGTAAGTATGGGAGAATTTGAGCTCAGTATTGGGGTTCAAGGCTTGATCTGCTTTACAAATGAGGCTTCTCTATAGCCATTTAGGAAGGCAAACAATATTTTTGCTCTTGTTGATTTCTGAGCCACAACCTGTGGCCACTGGCATGTGCTCACCAAAGGACCTCACAGAGATGTGGGTTCAAAGTGAACATCACTATTGCTTATTTATTACTGACAAACCCTCACCTTCTAGATGTTAATTTCTTTATCTTTTTGTCCCCCAATGGAGTCCTGAACATTGCTGACATTTAAAAAATTTTGAGCAGGAGGCAGAGCTGAGTGAGGAGACCTTGATTCCTGTCACCAGGATTGCAGCTGGCCCCCCTCTCCCACACAAGTGGGTTTTCTACACCACAAATAGCCTGAAGGATCCAGTGCTGGAATTTCATTCATTGTGTAAATGAGGCCTGAAGCAGGGAGCAGTGGTGATTGCCTGTAATCCCCGAGACTCAGGAGGCTGAGGCAGGAGGATCACAAGTTCAAATCTAGCCTCAGCAACTAAGTGAAGCCCTAAGCAACTCAGTGAGACCCTGTCTCTAATAAAATAAAAAAAGGGCTGAGGATGTGGCTTAGTGGTTAAACACCCCTGAGTTCAATCCCTGTTATTAAAAAAAAAAAGAGGCCTGAAGAGGAAGATGTATTATAGATATAGATCACACAGGGGCAGAACTGGCTTCATAGTTTAGTCTTACGTGTACTCATTCTAAAAGGGAACCCTATCACTTCAGGTTGTGAAGGACACCAAAATCAAGATGTTCATTACTTATTTTAATTTCTTCTCAATTTAGTTCTGAAAACTCGAATCCAAACCCTCAAGAAAGGCCTGGGGGAGGATGTCTACAGTGGGATCATGGATTGTGCCAGGTGAGACCAGCAGCCCTTCAGTCACTGCACCTGGTCTGGAGACTCATTTTATTGCTTAGCTCTGGGTTTCTTTGAATCTGACCCTTTCCCTCATCTCTCAAAAGAAAATAGTGTATACTGGCAACTTTTTTCTTCTTCCTTGCATCCTTATCACATCTCTCCCCCGGCCTATTTTCTTGGGCCTTGACCCCAACATTGACTACATTCCATGGACAAGGTTTGGCTCCCTCACACTTGGAATCTTGATATTGCTGTAGAGTGACACCTATTCTCAAAGGTGCATAAATGTTTGTTTTTTGTTTTTGTTTTTGTTACTAGGGATTGAACTCAGGCGTACTCAACCACTGAGCCACATCCCCAGCCCTTTTTTTGTATTTTATTTAGAGACAGGGTCTCACTGAGTTACTTAGTGCCTCTTTTTTGCTGAGGCTGACTTTGAACTTGCGATCCTCCTGCCTCAGCCTCCCAAGCCGCTGGGATTACAGGTGTGCACCACCATGCCAGGCAAAGGTGCATACATGTTTGAGGAATCAAAATAAACGTGCTTCTTCCCTTTAGCTCACTGGGCTCTTCTCTCCCCAGGAAACTCTGGATTCAGGAAGGACCATCCGCCTTCATGAAGGGAGCAGGCTGCCGGGCTCTTGTCATAGCACCCCTCTTTGGGATTGCCCAGGGTGTCTATTTCATTGGAATAGGAGAGCATATCTTAAAGTATTTTGAGTAGCTGCATCTGGATCATAGTCCCTTATTTGCTACCACCTCTCTAGCCTGTTTCACTAGTCTAAGTGAAGGGTACGGGGTAAAGGTGGCCCCCACATTGTATTTTGGCCTCTAACTTGTAGTGCTACCTCAGTCTCAGAAAAAACAACCCTATTTTAATAAGGCAGGTTCAGTGTATCCTTTTTCTCCCTTTATGAAACCTACATTCATTTTCTTGCTACCAGGGACCCTCAGAAACACCTGATCACATAATTCTTAGTACTATCACCTAGTACTTAGTACTATTCTTAGTACTCACTTTTGAATTACAGACCTTCACAGACAGTAAAGACAGAGGGGCTGTTTCTGCAATTTAACATTTCTATTTCACAAACTTATTATACTTGAGTCAGTTTGAAGACTTAGTTTTGTTAAATAATTTAGTTAGTCCAAGCACTGATGATGAAGAAAAGGAGGATGAAGTCCAAGAGCTGAGGTACAGCTCAGTGGTAGAGCACTTGCCTAACATGTGAGGCCCTGGGTTCCATTATCAGCACCACAAACAAGAAAAGTCCAATGGGGACAAAACCAGCACCTTGGTTGAAACAGGCACCCACTTGCACATCACAGATGGCTAAGTGGACCTAACTGAATAGCGTGGTCAAGTCCAGACAGCCATCCTGCCCCAAAATCCTTCTCCTGGAGCATGGATTCTCACAGACCTTTCCCAATGGCTGTACATGGGGACCATATGAAATAAAGGTGAATGGTTAAAATCTTGTCTTATAGTAGTGGATGTAGGAGACAGGCTGAAAGAAGTAGTGTCTATAATCTTTCCTTCTGTATCCAGTTTAGAACTAAACTAGTTTCTAGAGCACTACAGCAGGTCACTACCACTCTTCAAACTGTTACTCCTGTCATGGGAATGGAGAATAGTCAGAAGAACACTTTATTTTATGTTTAAGTCCTGATCCTCTCTACCCTTTATGTTGAGGAGCTAAGTCATCTGTGACAAGAGTTCTCTTCATGGGCTTCAATTCCTTCCTCCATAGGGGGCTACAGAAACAATATCACAGAAATGAGGACAAGTCCTAATAAAGAAAAAATACCTATTCAAATAACTGGTATGTACATTAATCCCCACCTAACAAAACTTGGGTCAAGGAGGGAAGTGAATGGTGCTGAAATGGTCAGGCACAGTGGTCTCAGTTGAAAAGGGCTGCCCTCCAGACAGACCAAGTCAAAATGTCAGCTGTGCCACGACTAGCTACAAGCCCTTTGGGCAGCTCTCAGCTGAGGACAAAATACAGAATTGTTGAGTGGGAGGAAGGAAGAGAAAGATCTCTAAAAGGGTTTAGCCTAGCACGAAATAGTCTCCCCTTCTCCCCAAAAAAACTCTGCCCAAAGTAATAAAGTGATTTCCTCAATAAAGTTCTACAACCTATGGGCTGGGGTGTGGCCCAACCGTAAAGCATGTGCTTACCATTTGTGAGGCTCTGGCTTCCATATAACACAAAAAGCGGGGGTGGGGTGTTATATAACCCTTCAGAAGACAGGTAATACTGAACACCTGTTTGTTTACTGTGTGCGCCGGCTAATATGGAGAAGCTTCAAAGAACATGGTGATATTAGGTCTTGTAAAATGAGCAAGAAGCCCCAGAGGACTGGAGGGTTAATGATTCCAAGTTTTGACAGCTGTGAATTATCAAATGCTATAGGATTTTGGAAAATATTTCTAGGTTCCTCAGTACAATTTTTTCTTTCTTTCTTTTTTTTGGAGACAGGATTTCACTACATTGTTAAGGCTGACCTTGAACTCCTAGATTCAAGTGATCCTCCTGCCTCAGCCTCCAGAACAGCTAGGACTACAGGTGCTCATCACTGCACCCAATCTTCACTCTCTCAAACCACAAACTTGTAGTATCATTCATAAGACATTATAAATTATCTGAGCATAGTGGTGCACAACTATAATCCCAGCCACTTGGGACCTGAGCAGAAGGACTCTTAAGTTAAGGTCAGTCTGGGCAACTCAATGAGACCCTATCTCTCAAAAATTTTGTGTGTGGTGGCACATGCCTGTAATCCCAGAAACTTGGGATGATGAGACAGGAGGATCCCAAGCTTGAGGTCAGCCTGGGCAACTTAGTGAGACCCTGTCTCAAAATAAAAAGGGCTGGGGACTAACTCAGAGGTAGAATGCTTGCCTAGCATGTGCAGGTCCCTAAGGTTTGATCGCTAGCATGATACATGCAAAAATAAATTACAATTAAATCCACATAAATCTTTTGTTTTAATAAATAAAGAAAATTCATTGCTTAGATTTTAAATCACATTTACAGATGAAGAAAAATTCTAGGCCCAAAGAATACATGCCCCATACCTAAAGAGCAAAGATCACCATGCATATCACTGTTTAGATTAGGTAATTAGAACAGTGAAAAGAACAGGAGACTTGGTATAGTCCATGCAGTACCATCTGACCCCTCCTCTTCATGCTACAGAACCAAATAAAAGCTGTGGTATCTGAGACAAATTACTGTGGGTCCTGATCACACTTAGGAAACCTCCAGTTGTTAACATTAGGCCAAGGATGTTAGCTACAGAAGGATATCCACTGATAAATATAATAGCAGAACAACAAAGAAGAAGCTACATAGTAAGCTACATAGATGATCTTGCTTCTCAGAGGTACAGCAGTAGATTAATTTCACCTCCCAAGGGCTTAGTCCAAAAACTTCCTATTGGCATTTGCACCAAACAAGGCTCCTCGTACTTCAGGCATCATCTGTGAAGAAAAAAAATTAAGTGTCATCAATTGGGAGACTTGTCAAAAACCTCCCATCTTAACCACATCAAGAAAGTTATTAATCTCTAAATGGTTGAAGAGGCAATCACAAAGCTAAATGCACCACATCTGCCTTCACTTATATGATGCACTTTAACTGAACTAATCACAAATATGGGGTGCAGACTGACTGCTTACAAAAAAAAAGTAAAAATATGAAAAATCTGAAGTCATTTCTAAGACCTGTTATATTGTGATCTAAGAAGATAGACCCATTAACATTATTACCTCATAATTCTGGATCATCTACATTTCTTTCTTACAACAAACATTTATTAAGTGCATTCTATGTGACAGAAGGAACCACACATAATATTTAAGATGTAAGTCTGTGCTGAAGCATTCCTTACATCAACTAACAATCCTTAGGATTTAACCTCAAACTTCTAAAGCTGTGCTATCTAATATGGTAGCATATTTGAAAAGTGTACTGGTGAGACTAAGGAATTCCAGGGACAGAACTCAGGGCCTGGTGCATGCTAGGCAAGCACTCTACCACTAAGCTGCACCCTCAGGCCCTAAGGTTGTAATCTTAATTTAAACATTCATGGCTACCATACTAGGCTACACACCTCTAATGTTTAAATTACCAGAAGATGACACACAAGGACAAAGTGTTTTGGCTATGAAACAAGGAAGCAACCAAGTTGGCAGTCCAGAGGAGATTAGCCCAGCATTGTACAGCAAGTGGGATTTTCCTGGTTTGTTTCCTAGAGTTCATTTGTGCAAACATGGAAAGATCTGAGTAGTCAGCAGACGTATAATTCCTTTAAACAAGTATTTACTTGTTTCGTGGATAAAGAACTCGGCATAAATGGGCTAAAGAGATGAACAGACACTTCTCAGAAGAAGATATACAACTGATCAACAAATATATGAAAAAATGTTCAACATTTCTAGTAATTATAGAAATGCAGACCAAAACTAAGATTTCATCTCATGCCAGTGAGAATGGCAGCTATTATGAAGACAAACAAGAATAAATGTTGGCGAGGATGTGGGGGGAAAGGTACACTCATTCATTGCTAATGGGACTGCAAATTGGCGCAGCCAATCTGGAAAGCAATATGGAGATTCCTTAGAAAACCTGGAATGGAATCACCATTCGACCCAGCTATCCCACTCCTTGGTCTATACCTAAAGGACTTAAAAACAGCATACTACAGTGACATAGCCACATCAATGTTTATAGCAGCACAATAACAACAGCCAAACTGCAAACAACCTTGATGTCCTTCCACAGATGAATGGATAAAAAAAAACTGTGTTATATATACACAATGGAATATTACTCAGCAATAAAAGAGAATAAAATTATGGCATTTCCAAGTAAATGGATGGAGTTAGAGAATATCACGCTGGGGTTGGGGTTGTGGGCAGTGGTAGCACGCTTGCCTAGCATGCATGAGGCACTGGGTTTGATTCTTAGCACCACATACAAATAAATAAAATGAAGGTCTGACAATAACTAAAAAAATAAAAATAAAAAATAAAAAGAATATCACGCTGAGCGAAGTAAGCCAATCCCCAAAAACCAAAGGCGAAATATTTTCTCTGATTAAGTGGATGATAATCCGTAAGGACGGGGCAGCGGGTGGGAGGGATGGGATGAGTGGAAGAACTATGAATTGGCCAAAAGGGAAGGAGGGGAGAGGAGGGTATAGGAGGATAGGAAAGATGGTGGAATGAGACGGACATCATTACCCTAGGTATTTGTATGATTGCTTGAATGCTTTGACCCTACTTGTGTACAACCACAAGTGAAAAATTGTGCTCCATTTGTGTACAATGAATTGAACAGCATTCTGCTGTCATGTATAAATGATCAGTACAAGTAAATTAACAAATAAATAAATAAAAAGAATCCTAGATAAATAGAACCCTGGTTCTGATCCCATATGAGTCCTATTTCCTCAGTAAATGCTGCTGCATGCTGAATCCTTATTCTCTAAGAAAAAGTAAAAAAGTGGAAAGTGACAAATCCCAAATACCAGTACATGGACATGTGTTCTCTGCACCACTTCAAAGAACAGTAGAGCAGGTAACAAGAAGTTTTCCCACGCTCACCTGCTGGGCTATGAGATCCAGCCGGCTTTCCAGGGTGTTGGAAACCTTTATTTTACGATCCCCATTATAGATCTCAACTCCACCAGCTCTATAACAAACACAAGAAATAACAATTTTTACAGATTTGAAGAAGACAAAAACACATGGTTTGCTTACATCATTCTCTGAGAGGAAGGCCGCTTGAGGGCGTGGTGTGTGCAAAATGATGAACAGGCTTGATGTTAATTCAAAACACTTCTGAGGGGCTAGGATTGCCTGGCACAGGCGAGGCACTGGTTTCAATCCTCAGCACCAAATAAAAATCAATAAAGGTATTGCATCCATCTATAACTAAAACAAAAATATTTTAAAAAAATGCTTCTGAGGAGTTCAGGTCTTTGTGGTGTTAATACAAGTGACTGCTCTGTGCCTGATTCTTACACAGCATCCAATTCTAACAGCTATCCCTTCCTAAAAAATGAAAAGGGGAAGATATTATCTCAATAGAGTCAATAGGGTCTATTGCTGAGACCAAGTCCTCATTAAAAAAAAAAAAAATTGGGGGCTGGGGATGTGGCTCAAGCGGTGGCACGCTCGCCTGGCATGCGTGCGGCCCGGGTTCGATCCTGAGCACCACATACCAACAAAGATATTGTGTCTGCCGAAAACTAAAAAATGAAAAAATTGAAAATTCTCTCTCTCTTTATAAAAAAAAAAAAAAAAAATTGGGGGGGGACATGGGAGAGTATACTGCGGATTGAACTCAGGAGCGTTCTACCTCTGAATGAAATACCCAGCCCTTTTTATTTAATTTTTGAGACAAGGTTCAGCCTGGCCTTAAACCTGCTACCCTTCTACGTCAGCCTCCCAAGTGTCTGGGATTACAGATGTGCACCACTAGGCCAACTGCATCTGAATTTTTAAAGTCCAGAGGCTGCTAATTACCAGGCAACATTGGTAAGGCAATACTCTTAACTATGTGTTCTCTGAAAGACACTGACTACATTCTGCCAAACCTCGGCCCAAAGCCACACTTCACTTACTATTCCTTTCTTCAGTTTTAGCACTTAAAGCTATAAAGTGAACAGGCCAAGCGCCCTCTGAGAATGAAATTCATTTACTATATCACTTTATGGTATCAATTTTTTCTTGAAATTAGCAGGCTATCAGACAAGATTAGGAAAGGTTTTACAAACCTTCTTTTGAAAATTTTGATGGATAAGGGGGCCTTAATTATTTTTCTTGCACCTCCTTCCTGCATTTCCATTTGTTTCATCTATTTTTGGTTTCTCTAAACAGCCTGTATTCTTCATTAGGATAGGATGGTTCCTTGCTAAAATCCTGACCCATTGTCTACAATACAATTCTTTGTCCCATTGGAGGAGTGAGGGAGAGGACTGAGAATATGCCAGGCACCTCCTAAAGGTCAGCATGGGCTTTTCCTGTGTCACTGAATCTTCCTGTGGACCTTAAAAAAACTTTGGTATACTCTTTATTTCATAAACCAGGAGACAGGCTTACTTTCAAAGACTGAGTTAGATAATGGAGTAACTGTCCTGATAACCACTCTACACTAGAATAGGTCTACAGTCCTGTATCTGCAATACTAAAATCCAAAAGCTCTGAAAACAAAAACTATCCAGTCATGTGACTCTAGAACTGGAAATATCTTTTAGTCAATTTATCACCAACAACTGCAAAGTGTTAGTTCTTCACAGTGCGGATGTTCCTATTCCACTTGGAAACACTAGTGCACCTGATCATGGGGCGATGCCTCAGACACTGGTGGGGGATATTACAGAACAGTATTTTTCTAAACTCTAAAATTCGAAACACATCTGTCTCCAAAGGAACAATGATCTTTTATTTTTGCTGTTTTTGTTTTGCATGCTAGGGATGGAACAGGGATCTTTAATAAGTAAAACCTGTTATTTATGAGCCCCTGAACTAGTGTTAACCTGCCCTGCATGTTCAGTTTCCACAGCACTGTGCTAGGCTCATTTATCCAGGCACAGTATCTCATTTAACAATGATGTCAATTAAAAAAACCTGGCTGGGGATATAGCTAAGTTGGCAGAATGCTTGCCTTGCATGCACAAAGCCCTGGGTTTAATCCCCAGCAAAAAAAAAAAAAAAAAAAAAAAANCTGGGTTTAATCCCCAGAAAAAAAAAAAAAAAAAAAAAAATCCAGGCGCAGTAGTGTACCCCTATAATCGTAGCAACTCAGGAGGCTGAGACAGGAGGATCGCGAGTTCAAAGCCAGCCTCAGCAATGGGGAGATGCTAAGCAACTCAGTGAGATCTTGTCTCTAAATAAAATACAAAATAGGGCAGGGGATGTGGCTCAGTGGTCAAGTGCCCCTGAGTTCAATCCCTGGTACCAAAAAAAAAAAAAAACTCAAACCAACCCAACCCTCTACCCTTCCTCAGAGTTTCTATACCTACCTCAACTGCATGAAGTTTTCTAGGGACACTTGCCTGGGTCTGTCATTACCTCATAGTCTGCAGAAGTACTGATGTCACTTGAACCTAATTATTAGCACATGCAATAATCATAGTTTTTTATATTCTTTTCTTTTTGGCAGAGCTGAGTATTGAACCTAGGGCCTCATGCATTCTTAAACAAGTGCTTTACCACTGAAATACATCTTCAGCCTGATTCTTGTTTTGGTAACAATTTAGTATTAGGAACTCTCTTCCTCAGCATCCAATTCATAGATATAGACCCAGCTATAAGTTTGGGTTACAGTAATAGTATCACTTTTCTTTGGGATGAATGAAGTAACCACAGACTTTTAGAGTATACTAGCTGGTTAACAAAAAAGAGCAGAGCATTTCCAGAGAAAACTGCAGCATTTATAACACCACCTCTGGCTGCGAGTGTGCTAGAGAAAACACACTTTTAATTTTGGTCCTGGGGATCAAACCCAAGGCCCTACACATGCTAAGCATGCAATCTCTTACTGTCCCTCCAACCAAGCATTTTTAAATGCTTTTTAAAAGCACTTTAAATACTTAAAGAAAGCACTTAAACATGCTTTTAAAAAGACCCAGTGCAAAGAACATTCTTGCAGTGAGATTCTAGATGTTAACAGCAGGAATACTCCTTACATTTCCTCAGGCAGGTAAGCCTCCTGATCAATTTGGACATCAACATCCTTCTTGGTGGCAATTTTGTACATAGGAATAGCTTTCTGCACTGCAGCCTGAAGAGAAAACAACCAAAAAAAAGTTTTAAGAAAACTGTTGAACAGGTACACCACCACCTGCAAATCAACAGCCTATACATATAAGGATATTCCTATTTACTCTAAGTGAAAAATATATGCTCTGCAAATGGAATGTAAAATAATGCCACCTATAAGGAAGAATGAGATTAACTGAGAGCCTGCATGCAGGAGTGAAGAGATATGAGCAACTTTTGTGAATAACTGATGGACACAGGTGTGAAGTGTGGGAAGATAAGAGGAAGATGTTATCACTCCAGCCAAAAGCATCAGGAAGAGGAGTGGGATTTGGCTGTTAAGAGTTTCAAATGGCAGCTGCAAAAGATCGGACAACAGTCTACACAAGAAAGAGTGGTATCATCCCACACCCATTAGGATGGCTATTACAGAAAAAATAAAAATAAAAATAAAAAACCCAGCCATGTGCAGTGGTGGTATGCACCTGAGGTCCCAATTAATAGGGAGGATGAGACAGGAAGATCACTTAAGCCCAGAAATTCAGGGCCAGCCTAGGCAAAGAACAGTTTCAAAACAAACAAACAAACAAAAAACACCCCAAAGCAGAAAGTGTGTTAGTGAGGGTGTGGAAAAAATTAGAGCCTTTGTGCACTATGGGGGAGAGAATATAAAATGTAGCAGCTGCTTAAAACTCTGCAGTATGGGGGCTGGGGTTGTGGCTCAGTGGTAGAACATTCACCTAGCTTGCGTGAGGCACTTGGTTTGATCCTCCGCACCACATAAAAATAATAATAAAGATATATTTAAAAAAAAAACTCTGCAATACTTTCTCAAAATTACCTTATTATCTATCAATTCCATTTCTGGGTAATATATATATATATATATATATATATATATATATATATATATATATACATACACTTATTTTCTCGGCAACAATAATCACAAAAGGTAAAACAACCCATGTGTCTATCAATGGAGGATGGATAAGCAAAATACAGCATATACATTTTTTAAATATTTTTAGTTGTAGATGGACACAATACCCTTTTTTGTTATTCAGTTTTATGTGGTGCTTGGGACTGAACCCAGGGCCTCACACATGCTAGGCAAGTGATCTATCACCCTAGCCCCCAGGCATATACATCTGATGGAATATTATATAGTTTTAGAGAAGGGATCCAGCAACTTGGGAGGCTGAGACAGGAGGATTGCAAGTTCAAAGCCAGCCTCAGCAAATTAGTAAGGTCCTAACCAATAGTGAGACCCTGTCTCAAAAAGTCAAAAGGACTAGAGATGCAGTTCAGTAGTTAAGCACTCCTGGGTTCACTCTCCAGTACCAAGAAAGAGAGAGAGAGAGAGAGAGAGAGAGAGAGAGAGAGAATGGAATTCTGACACATGCTACAATACAAGTGACACTTGACAACATTATGCTAAATGAAATGAACCAGTTACAAAATGACAAATAGTGAATGGTACCACACACATGAAGTAAATAGAATTCAGGAATGAATAGGGCAAATGGGGAGCTATTGTTTACTGGGTACAGAGCTGCACAGAGGAAGATGAGAAAATTCTGGAGATGCACAGTGCTGATGGTTGCATGATAATGTGAATGGACTAAATGCCACAGTTCACTGGGAAAGATGAAAATGGATTTTTACTGCTATATTACAATTTGATAGTCAAACAATTACTGGAAAGGCCAGACCTGAACCCTATTATGTTAGATATGTAAATATTTTCACAAAGAAATTAAAGAATTTCAATTTTTTTCTGATGTTACTAGTTGAACAAACTGATGTAGATATTCAACAATTCCCTGCTCTTTGTAGCTAATATAGCATCAGTCTGGAGAGCTAATAATTGACAGTGTAAGTTTTAAGAAAACGTTTGGTTGATACCCAGTGTCATCTACTTAAGGTTAGCTGGCAACTTTAGACCGACCTCCTTAGAATGACAGACCCTTAGTAAACTCTCCACTCTAATGTCTAGTCCTCTGGTTTAGAGGTTCATAATGACATGTCAGCACAAACATGGATACATGACAAACTAGAACTATATAATTCATTACAGTAGCAAAGATGTACCTAAGGAGAATGAATACCTATGTTCCCTCAATGGCATACTTTCTTTCCTAGGAGACAAGTTACTTAGGGAGACAAATTATACTATGAATGCATGGATATTATTATAAATGTATTGGTGTGTTCTAAGAAATGCAGTTGCCAAGGGACTCAGCAAGTCCTTGCCCTAAAGCAAGCTACATGGAAGAAGAATGGTAATCAGATGAGCAACTTGGTGATACTATCTGAGGTGACCAACTTCTCTTCTTTCTCTGAGTATGCGAATACATTTAATTAGGTTATAGCCAGGCCTTGTGCAGGGCAGTAGGCTGCTTCCTGAAGAAGGCACTGCCTATCTTTGCTCCAATCCAGGAGGCGCAGCTTTTATTATTTGATTTTAGGATCATAGTACTTCTAAGTTCCCAGAAAAGTAAGAAGGTAAGGACTTTTATATGTTTATATGTTCAAAAAGTGGCTCTCCTGTTTGTTCATTGTTGAATGTGCTAAAAATGAAGGCTTTTGCAATTAAATTGAGATTTGCCCACCTCCAACAAAAAAAAAAAAAGGAAGAAGGTACTAGCTTGGATGGCAACTTAACCTTTCTTAAGAAACTAGATGCTGAACTAAAATTAACATACAATGTGGTAAAATTCCTCTAACCCCCCAAATTCAGCTGTTATTAGACCACGCATTTCATCACAGAATTTTGATCTTTTTAAAAAATTTTCTCTTCTTCAGCTAAGTTCTTTACCTTTACTAGAGGAAAATCTTGTTTTCTGCAACGAACAATCATTCGGGGCTCCAACAACTGGTACAAACCCTGTAAGAAACAATCAGATGCCATTGGAGGAAAACACGAACTAAAAGCAACAGCAAAACAATGTTTCTAAAATTCTTTCATCAAGTAAGGAACAATGTCTCCTGAGAAGACAGCACAGATAGTATGAGAGAACATGGAGGGAAAATTCCAATTATTGCAAACCAGATAAACTGACAATCTGGTACTTAAATTCAAATTCATATGCTAGTCTTTTTTTTAATGTTTTATTTATTTTTATGTAGTGCTGAGGATTGAACCCAGGGCCTCGCATGTGCTAGGCGAGAGCTCTACTGCTGAGCCACAACTTCAGCCCCTAAATGCTAGTCTTATCAATTGGATTTTTGTGATTAACATAAGTAAAATAAGGAATCACCACCTAGGACTAAGCAATTACACCTGAAGCAAATACTTTAGTGGTAAAAATCAAACAAAGCAAGTTTAAAGCTGAAAGCAGATTTGACCCTTTGAGTAAAATATGGTTTTGAATAAGACCATATAAAAGAATAGTAAGATGGGCTGGGGTTGTGGCTCAGTGGTAGAGTGCTCGTCTGCCACATGTGAGGCACTTAGTTCAATCCTCAGCACTACATAAAAATAAATAAAACATTAAAAAAAAGACTAGCATATGAATTTGAATTTAAGTACCAGATTGTCAGTTTATCTGGTTTGCAATAATTGGAATTTTCCCTCCATGTTCTCTCATACTATCTGTGCTGTCTTCTCAGGAGACATTGTTCCTTACTTGATGAAAGAATTTTAGAAACATTGTTTTGCTGTTGCTTTTAGTTCGTGTTTTCCTCCAATGGCATCTGATTGTTTCTTACAGGGTTTGTACCAGTTGTTGGAGCCCCGAATGATTGTTCGTTGCAGAAAACAAGATTTTCCTCTAGTAAAGGTAAAGAACTTAGCTGAAGAAGAGAAAATTTTTTAAAAAGATCAAAATTCTGTGATGAAATGCGTGGTCTAATAACAGCTGAATTTGGGGGGTTAGAGGAATTTTACCACATTGTATGTTAATTTTAGTTCAGCATCTAGTTTCTTAAGAAAGGTTAAGTTGCCATCCAAGCTAGTACCTTCTTCCCTTTTTTTTTTTGTTGGAGGTGGGCAAATCTCAATTTAATTGCAAAAAGCCTTCATTTTTTAGCACATTCAACAATGAACAA
>NW_026000171.1:9135541-9155980 GCF_001458135.2 Marmota marmota marmota
AAAAAAAAAAAAAAAAAAAGAACAGTGAGAGTGCTACTTTAAACACATATTTTAGACAGGTAAAAAGTAAAAGGGAAAAATGCTAAGATAGAAAAAACAGAGCTGATCTTTAAAGAGGTCCTATACGTTTTCTCAGAACTGTGGCTGTACATGGTAGATATGGCCTGTAAGTATACCTGGAGGACCAGTCCATCCAGTAGCACTTGGTACCTGGTTGTATCTTTTACCACTTTGCTGAGTCTCTGTTTTGCTTCGTTCAGTAAGTCCTACAAAGAATGGCAAAGAAAAAAGTTATCTACACATCAAGGCTGGTAAATGCCCATCATGTCACATTTTATTGCTGGGTTTTCATTTAATACACACTCCAAGATAGATTTTTGTCTGGTATATTTGACTATAGCAAGAGGTCTTTATAGCTTACTCCCACAGTGAGCTCTTGCTCCACACATGAGTGCCCAGCTAGCTGTAAGTGTATTTTAATTTTTACCCAGGTCTATCACAAGAAGAAATGGTAGGGGGAAAGGGAACTGACATTTCCTAAACAAGTACTAAATGTCAAGTGTTATGCTAGAGGATTTAAATATGCCCATTCTCATTAGATCCTCTTTACCAAATATCTGTTTTGTTGTTTTTACATACATATATATATATATATATATATATATATATATATATAAACTTGTTCTAATTAGTTACACATGACAAAATGCATTTTGACACATCCTACATAAATGGAGCATAACTTCTCATTTGTCTGCTTGTACATGAGGTAGAGTTACACAGGTCATGTAAACATATATACATTTAGGGTAACAATGTCTGATTTATTCTACTATCATTCCTACCCCCATACTTCCTCCCCTCTTTTCACTCCCTTCTGTCTAGTCCAAATTACCTGTATTCTCCCCACCCGCCTTATTGTGAATTAGCAACTGCATATCAGAGAAAACATTTGGCCTTTGGTTTTTTGGGACTGGCTTATTTTGCTTAGTATAATATTCTCCAGTTCTATCTATTTACTGGCAAATGCCAAAATTTCATTCTTCTTTAAGGTTGAGTAATAATCCAATGTGTATGTACACTACAGTTTCTTTATTCATTCATCTTTTGAAGGGCACCTATGTTGGTTCCAGTTTAGCTATTGTGAACTGAGTTGCTATAAACATTGATGTGGCTGTGTCGCAGTAGTAGTTGATTCACTACTACTACTGTAGTATGCTGATTTACGTCCTTTGGGCATAAACCCATTACTGGGTCAAATGGTGATTACATTACAAATTTTCTTAGGAATCTCCATTCTGCTTTCCATAGTGGTTGCACCAATTTGCAGTCTCACCAACAATGTATGAATGTACATTTCCCCCCATATCCTTGCCAACATTTATTGTTGCTTATATTCTTGACAGCTGCCATTCTGACTGGAATGGGATGGAATTTCAGTGTAGTTTTAACATGCATTTCTCTAAATGCTAGAGATGTTGAATTTTTTATATATATTTATTGATAAATTGTATTTCTTCTATGAAGTATCTGCTCATTCCTTTGCCCATTTATTGATTACTCTTTACCAAATATCTTAACATACAGAAGTGGAAATTTGGGGTCAGAAACAATAATTTAGGCAAACAAATATGGCAGAGCTAAAATTTAAACTCAAGTTTCAATAACTTATCAGCCCCAAGCTCTTCTACAACTACTTTCCCTAAGGATGTACTATTATTTTAAGAGCAGCTTATAAATTAGGTCAATTAATTCAAGTTGCAAAAGGAATTAATCCATTGAACAGGAATCATCTACTGACTACCGTGATACTGGGAATACAACCCAGGGTCTGTTACATACTTCACAAGTCCTCCAGAGGTACATCTCCGTAGGTCTCAGTGAATCTGTGATTGCCCTGCCCTGACCTAACAAGAAGCTGAGATTATGCGAGTGTGCTACCACACCAAGCAACTAAAACTCAACATTTTAGTGAAAAAGATAGGTTGCAATTGTCCTGAACTAGTAACATATTATAGTCAACATCTCCCACAAAAGCACTCTAATCCTTTGATGTCCTAAAGGGATAAACTATTCCCATGTGGTAGGATGAATTAACAACGAGATTTTCTATTTTCCCACATTCCTAAAGCTTAAAAGCAGATAAACTACTCAAATTGGGGCCACTTTCTTTGTGAGAGTTAAATCAATATGTCATCAGTCCTTTACACTTAACAGCTGACACATTTCCATCTGATGGTTTCCCATCCCTCGAAATATATCCAAAAGTGAGCTGGTTATTTCTCTTAACAAAACATCTTGTCGTCCTGACTTTCCATTTTTGGTAATGGAAACATCATTCTCTTGATTATTCAGGAGTGAAATTCAGAACTTAGTGCTGGACTTGGAAGTGGTTGATGTCTGGCAAGTCTTCCTGTAATATATGCCTCACCTCAGTACCA
This sequence comes from Marmota marmota marmota, assembly GCF_001458135.2. Lineage (NCBI taxonomy): Eukaryota > Metazoa > Chordata > Mammalia > Rodentia > Sciuridae > Marmota > Marmota marmota. The sequence goes on from NW_026000171.1 coordinate 9,137,983, forward strand.
CCATGCTCTTTTTGTTTTTGTTGTTTTGGTACTGGGAATGGAACCCAGGAGCATTCTACCATTGTGTTTCTTTAACTGTGTAAGACAATAGTGTGTCTTCCATTTATTTAGGTTTTATAGCTTTACTTCATAGAGGTCTTACAATTCCAGGGAATTAGGATGCAAAGGCAGGAGGATCAAAAGTTCAAGATCATGTCTCAAAATTAAAAAAAAAAAAAAAAAATGGTATAGGATATTGGAGATGTGGCTCAGGGGTTAAGCATCCCTGAGTTCAATCCCTGAAACCAAAACCAAAACCAAACCAAACAAAAACAAAAACACACACAAAAAAACCTTCTAGATCCCTTTCAATTAAGTAATGTTTCTACAGGTTTCTGCCCTCTTCCTTGAATAACTATAAAACTTTCCAAATGGTATTCTTGTTTCTAACCTCTTCCCTAGCCTATACAATAATATTATTATCCTATTTATGATATTGTCCACAAAATAAAACAAAAACTCCAATGGCTTTTTACTGAAAACAGGGACCACACTCTTGGCCTTGTATTCATGATCCTATCTATATTCAATCCATCTTCCCTTTTGAGCCTTACATATTATGTACAGACCACTATGTTATTGCCCTATGATCCAGTAGAGCCGCTCTTAGATTAGAAGGTCATTAAAGTCAGGGCTTGTCTCTTATTCTTGTTTGTATTTATCATTAATACCTCATATAGTGATTTGCTGAAGAATTGTATTCTCTCTAAAAATCACTCAGCAACTCATATTTTTATGGTTCTGGGATTGAACCCAGGGCACTACACAAGCTAGGCAACTGCTCTGCCACTGAATTACATCCCCAGCCCTTTCCTCATTTGATTTTGAGACAAGGTCTTGATAATTTGCCTATGCTGGCCTTGAACATATGATCCTCCTGCCTCAGCACCCCTAGTAGCTGTAGTTACAAGTTTGTACCACCACACCTTGGCTAACATTTATAATTTTATAAGTAATGGGGCTAATTACTCACAGTGATAAGGTCATCTCTTGCTCGGAGGACTTTGAGCCTTGCTTGATTCATCAAATTGGACATCTGACTGCAAAAGGTATGGGAAAACAGCATAAGAGCAGCATAAAAAAAACAAACTGTGAAAAAACATACAGTTTTCTATTGTCATGTAAAATGAAGATTTGATAAACCAGTATTTTTCTTCCTAATGATCAAATAAAATCTTGAGATATATTTATCAGTTTCTACCAACTTACTTTCAAGATTAGGAAATATTTAATGAATGTCTGCCAAGTGGCAAACACATTCACATCAGTTATTGCAATTTAATTTTTCAATAATCCTTAAGGTTACCATCTTCACAAATGAGAAAAAAGAAGTTAAACAATTTGCCCAAGGTCAGGTAAGCAGTAGGAGGTAAAGTTAAGAACTGCACTGCAAAGCACCTGCTCTGTCCTCATCCTCCTTTTTTGGGGGGGTGGGGGTGGGGGTTACTTTGGGTTGAGCCCAGGGCCTCTTGCATGCTAAGCAAACACCAATGAACAATAACCTCGGCCCCATGTTTCACTGACTTCTGAGAGCTTCTTTAGCTTAATATTAGGACCAAGATTTACTGACATTTTCTTCTGCTGCTCAATCTGTTTTTCTTTCTTCTCATAGTATTCCATAATCTTCAGTCTTTGGGTTTGCACAAGACGGCCTTTCTCAATGTTGAACTCTTCTTCTGCCTACAGTAAAATTAATTACCATTAATTCATTGACATTAGATTTTAGCAAACAGTTGTACTCTAAGCAGCTGGTAACTAGAGACACTTGCTTATGATCACTTATTCTATATCTAAAACCTAAGATTTATTGTGATGCTCACCTGCAAAGATTACTTCTAATTTATTCAAAAGGAAAGACCGATGATTTTTATTATAAATGATAAATAAGAAAATTAAAAATGTGATCAAGGGAAGCTGTACCCAGTCACAAAGTTACAAAATATATAATCAGACACAAGCTTTTGTTCACAAATAATAATAATAATAATAATAATAATGTATTCTTCATTTAGTCCACTTTCTTACTAGGGCTAATTTAAAAAAAAAAAACAGAATTTGGGTTATTGCCTATAAAATTTGATCAAGTAACAGCCTCAGTGTCCCATGTTGTAAAATGAAATAACAAAAAGTATTCTTTTCACATGAGTTGAATATGTAAATTTAACAGCTCTAAAACAGGAATTTTACAAACAAGGGTTATTATTTTCATTAATGAAAATTACTTAGCAGTTATTTCTTTAAAATGTTATCCTGTCTGTGGGTATAGTTCAGTGACAGAACATCTATCTAGCTTGTGCAAGGGCCTGGGTTTGATCCCAGCATAGTCCAAAACAACCAACCAAATAAATAAAGTTAACTTAATGAGATGTCCACAATTTTCAAACAATAAGAAATTATGATTTTGGAAAAGTTAGCAAAAGTTGCTGATTCAGATGATCAAGGCTTGGCACAGGTACTTGAACTTGCATGTTCTAAAATTAATTTTTTTTTTTGCGGGGTGGGTACTGGGGTTTGAACCCAAGGGTGCTTAACCATTAAGCCACCATCTTAACCTTTTTAAATTTTTTTTTAATATTTCTTAGTTTTTATAGTTGGACACAATACTTTTATTTTATTTATTTATTTTTATGTGGTGCTGAGGATTGAACCCAGCGCCTCGCACATGCTAGGCAAGGGCTCTACAGCTGAGCCACAACCGCAGCCCACCCTTTTTATTTTAATGTATTTATTTTTTTTTAAAGTTTGAGACATAGTCTTGCTAAGTTGCTTAAGGCCTTGCTAAATTGCTGAGGATGGCCTTGAACTTGCAATTCTCCCACCTCAGGTCTTCTGAGGCACTGGGATTACGGGCACGCAGCCATGCCTGACTCTAAATGTTTTTATAACTTGTCTCTGTACCTATCATGGGAAATAAAGATGATGGTGTTATACAGGGTAAGACTACTTTTTCAATTTTTTTAAATATTTATTTTTTAGTTGGACACAATATGTTTTATTTTTATGTGGTGCTGAGGGCCTCGAAACTGCTAGATGAGCGCTCTACAGCTTAGCCACAACCCCAGCCCTACTTTTTCAATTTTAAAAAATATTTTTTTTGTGGTACTAGGGATTAAAACCCAGTGGTATTTTACCACTGAGCTACATCTCCATATCTTTTTATTTTTTATTTTGAGACAGATCACTAAGTTGCCTAGGTTGGCCTTGAACTTTTGATTCTTTTGCTTCAGCATTCCCACGTAGCTGAGATTATATGCATGCACCACCATGTTGGGCAGGATCAGATTACTTTTTTGGTGGGGTACTGGGAACTGATCTCAGGGGCACTCAACCACTGAGCCACATCTGCAGCCCTATTTTGTATTTTATTTTAAAGACAGGGTCTCACTGAGTTGCTTAGCGCCTTGCCATTGCTGAGGCTGGCTTTGAAATTGCAATCCTCCTGTCTCAGCCTCTGGAACCACTGGGATTACAGGCATGTGACACTGCACCTGGCACAATTATTTTAAACAAGAATACAATTCCTCAAATAATAGCTGAAATAAAACTTTTTTTTTTTTGGTACTAGGGATCGAACGTAGGGGTACATAACTGCTGAGCCACATCTCCAGCCCTTTTTTATATTTTATTTAGAGACAGGGTCTTGCTGAGTTGCTTAGGGCCTCACTAAATTGCTGAGACTGGCATTGAACTCACAATCTTCCTACCTCAACATCCTGAGCTGCTGAAATTACAGGCATATAAAACTTTTATACTTGGCCCACAGAAAATGAGAGGAACTAGTCATACAAGAAACTGTAGTCTTTTGCCAGATGTGGTGGCACACGACTGTAATACCAGCAATTTGGGAGGCTGAGGCCAGAGGATTGCACATTTGAGGTCAGCCTCAGCAACTTAGTGAGACTTAAGCAACTCAGTGGGACCCTGTCTCAAAATAGAAAATAAAATGCTCTAAGGGATATAGCTGAGTGGGTTAAATCCCCAGAACCAAAAAAGAAAGAAACTGCGGTGTTTCTATGACCACTAAAATAATATTAAATAGACTATCAATTATTATATATTAATGGGAGTTAAAATAATCTTTTTCCCTAAGTGATAATTCAAAGTTTCAGAGAGCTTCAGTTTTTGAGCAGGCAAATACAATGCCTGAAAGTTAGCTAACAAATATAACTATAGTAGATTTAAAAGATAAAAATAAAATATTAGAAAATATTGGGCTGGGATGCGTGCGGCTCAGGTTCGATCTCAGCACCACATACAAACAAAGATGTTGTGTCCGCCGAAAACTGAAAAATAAATATAAAAAAAAAAAAAATTCTCTCTTAAAAAAAAAAAAAAAATATATATATATATACACACACACACACACATTAGAAAATATGTTTTGGGGGCTGGGGCCGTCGCTCAGTGGTAGAGCACTTGCCTGGCACATGGGAGGCACTGGGTTCAATCCTCAGCACCACATAAAAATAAATAAACAAAATAAAGGTATTGTGTACAACTAAAAAATAAATTTAAAAAAAAAAGGAAGAAAGAAAATGTGTTTTGATAATATTTTAAATGCCTATTATGATTATATTTAAGGAATAAAAACTTGATACACTGTTAAGGAATGTAAGTTGATATAAACAATGTACAACTGGAATTTTTTGCTTTTTTTTTTTTTTTTGAGACAGGGTTTTGGTCTTACTATACTGCCTAGGCTGTTATCAGACCCCTGGGCTCAAGTGATCCTCCTGCCTCAACTTCCCAAGTATCTGCAACTACAAACAAATTTCACTTTGCCTTGTAACCACCTCATAAGAATTTTAGATGCTGACTAAACGTCACCTTTGTTATGTACAATGGCTTTCATTTTAATGTTACTTACAAACTTTACTGCAATTATGAATTACGGATTCCATAAGAAAATTAAACCATGCATTAATTTTCTACCCCTATGATAAAATTTCAGGACACTTATTAACAATCAGAACAACTACAAAGGAAAATTTATTTATTTTTTAAACATTAAAGACATTATTCTTTTTTTAAAACTTCTTTTTTTAATTATAGATGGACACAATACCTTTATTTTATTTATTTTTATGTGGTGCGGAGGATTGAACTCAGTGCCTCACACATGCTACCACTGAGCCACCACCCCAGCCCATAGACATATATTCTTATTAGTCCTTTGCAATTTGGTGCTAAATAATTTTATTATATTATTGCTTAGTAAAGCAAAACAGTATGAAACTTTGATGATTTCTTAAAACTAGAAAATGGATCTTACCTTTGCATCTATTTCTTCTGCTTTCTCATTGGCTTCTTGTTCAATAAAAGCCATCATGTGCTTTATCTATAAGAAAAATAATATTTTTAATTTGACGGGAAAAGAAAATGTATCTTTTCTGATTCATTCAATAACCACTTATTGAATGCATATCATGTGCCAGAAGCTGAGTACATGGATAAATGAGACAGTTTCTGCTTTTAGGAAGGCTTATAATCTGGAATTTATTTTAGCAAATGAACAAGATACAATATTCAACAACACAGATAAACTGGACATAATTCTACTGCAAGGAACCTGGAATATTTGGGAGGACTCCTCTACTTCATGGCCCTTCAGTTAGCACCCTCTCTTTCTTTTCCCCATCAAAAAGCCATCTAAATTCAAGAGCTGGGAGTACAGTCCCAGTAGTAGAGCAACTGCCTAGACTTCGTTTGATCCCAAATACCACAAAGATTAAAAATGTTACCTGTATTTGCTGTCAAGTTTCTTACCTTCAACTCTCAACACTCTCCATCTGACTTCTGCCCCTCTGTGTCCACTGAAAGTGGTCTCATAAAATGATCAACAACCTCCTTGTCCTTAAATCTTGGCATTCTTTTCCTTGATTTTTCAACACCATTTGATGTGATGACTAACTCTCCTTCTTTTTTTTAAAAAAATATTTATTTATTTATGTAATTGTTGATGGACATTTATTTTATTTATTTATATATGTGGTGTTGAGAATCAAACCCAGTGCCTCAACCATGTTAGGCAAGCACTCTATCACTGAGCTACAACCCCAGCCCCCAACTTGCCTTCTTGAGCAATCTCTTCCCTTTGTTTCCATTACTTCCTCCTTTTTCTCCAAGTCTCTTTTGGGGCCACACCCTTTTTTCCCTCTGGCTCCTAGACAGCTCTTTTGGGATATCTTACTCACATAACCTAAATTCAACACATTTGCTATTAACTACTGGTCACGCCCCTCCCAACCTTCCAGGCATGAATGTTAACAAAAGACCTTTCTTCTACCAATCACCAAATCCTATCAATTCTTTTTTAACAGTTTCTAAATTTGCCCATATCTCTCCATCACCTAGTCCCTTCCATTATCTCTCAGCTGAACTATTACACCAGCTTCCAAATGTCTCCCAAATGCCCCTAGTCCTGTTACCACTCTAATATAGAATGCAAAGATTTTAGAAGGTACAGGACCTGATCTGATCACTGCTTACCTTTCAAGCCTAACATGGACAAACCCTTCACTACTCACCACTCTTCAGACTTAGTTCCTATCACACTAAGCTTATTTTCAGTTACGTGAGTTTATAGTTGTCTCTTACTTCCAAGACTCCAAAATGCTCTACTTTCTACTTGAAACAACACGCTTTCCTTCCCCTCTTTGTCTCAATACATCTCAAGTCTCAGCTAGCTTAACTGCCATCTCCTTTGGGATATCTTTCCTGAACCTCCCACTCCTGTGCACCTGGGGCACTCTGTTCTTCCTCTACCAGAGCAGCTAAACATTTAGTCACAATTGCTTGCTTACATGTCCCGTCTTCAACTAAATCATGAGGCTAGGAACTTGTTACACGGTTTTGGATCACTGACATCACTGGAGAATAATGTCAACTAAAATATTCTGAGTGGAATTTGGGATAATTGATACCTAAACTTAAAACTCATAATGTATTGACGCTAGTGGCAGATGTAAAATATTCAAGTAAAATTCCAACCCATATAGCTAATAAAAATTCAGTGGTAGTGGAATGGCAGTTTCATTTCACAATTTCACAGGGACTGTACCTAAAAGAAGTAATCAAAAATAAATAAATAAATAAAGCCAGTGGCTATGGAGGATCACCAATTCAAAGCCAGCCTTAGCAATAGTGAGGATCTAAGCAACTCAGTGGGACCCTGTCTCTAAACAAAATACAAAATAGGGCTAGGATGTGGCTCAGTGGTTGAGTGCTCGAGTTCAATCCCTGTTTAAAAAAAAAAAAAAAAAGGGTTAAAAACTTATGTAGAATCTCCATGTTATTAATTCATTTGTTTCTTCCCCTAAAACGTTAAGTTCCATGAGTATAGGGATCTTATCTGTCATTTATACCCCAAAAGATGGATTAATCACCACAGTAAGTGTTCAACAATCATTTGTGGATGAATGAGAATCTACTGTGAGTTTTAAGCCTTCTGAGTGCAGCAATGTCATTTCCCAGGTACTTTTTAGGTTCAAATTCTGGAAACAATTTCCACAGCAACTTCTCCATGTAACACAAAGATATAAATCTAAGATACACATAGATATGTAAAAATGAATTTTGTTTCACAATAATTGGTTATACTTTACATTACTGAATACTTAAAAATGGTTAAGATGGTAAATTCTGTTATGTGGGGTTTTTTAAATTTTTTTATTCTTTTGGTACTGGGGATTGAACCCAGGGGTGCTTTTCCAATAAGCTACATCTCCAGTTGTTTTAAGTTTTTACTTTAATACAAGGTCTCCTTAAGTTGCTTAGGGCTTCACTAAGTTGCTGAGGCTAGCCTTGAACTTGCAAGCCCCAGACTCACAAATTGCTGGGATTATGGACACCTATGGTTGTTTGTTGTGGTTTTTGGCATTGGGGATTGAACCCAGGAGCATTTACCCACTGAACCACATTCCTAGCCCTTTTTAGAGATAGGGTCTCACTGAGTTACTTAGGGCCTTGCTAAATTTCCTTGGCTGGCTTTGAACTCACAATCCTCTTGCCTCAGCCTTTGGAACTGCTGGGATTATAGGCATGCGCCGCTGCACCTGGCTGTTATATATTTTTTTAACCACAACTTAAAAAAAAAAAAAAAAAGTGAGTTGAGGGCTGGGGTTGTGGCTCAGTGGTAGAGCACATGCCTAGTATGTGTGAGGCACTGGGTTCGATCCTCAGCACCACATACAAATAAATGAATAGAATAAAGGTCCACCAACATCTAAATAAAAATTTTTAAAAATCAGTTGAGAATACATAAAGTCTTAAAAGAAAACACAGTATGATTTTAGAAGAGACAGCTTGAACTGGGGCTCAAAGGTAGAGCACTTATCTAGCATGTATGAGGTCCTAGGATCCATCTCCAGCAAAAAAAAAAAGAAGGAAAAACTTTATGGGGTATAGCTAAATTGCCGAGGCAGGCCTTGAACTTGTGATCCTTCTAAGTCTCCCAAGTAGCTAGGATTATAGGTGTATGTCTCCATTCCTGGAACCACTGTATTCTTTTTCTTTTTTTTAAAAAAAACAACTTTATTTTATTTTTTTATGTGGTGCTAAGGGTTGAAACCAGTGCCTCACACATGGCAGGCAAGTGTTCTACCACTGAGCCACAATCCCAGCCCACTCTATTCTTTTTTTTTTTTTTTTGAGAGAGAGAATTTTTTTTAATATTTATTTTTTTTTAGTTTTTGGCGGATACAACTTCTTTGTTTGTATGTGGTGCTGAGGATTGAACGATTGAACCCGGGCCGCACGCATGCCAGGCGAGCGCACTACCGCTTGAGCCACATCCCCAGACCCATAGCCCACTCTATTCTTGAGGAGCCAAAACATGATAATCAGAGTCTATGAAACAGATCAGTGCCTAGGAGAAAAAAAAAGTGATAAATGAAATAAATGGGAGAAGAGAAGCCAACTACTTCCCTTTATCTGCAATCTTTAGGTGAGAATCAAAGCATAGTGACCTTGGTTGTAAAGTAAAAGAATGTATTCATAAAGCATCTGAAGAAATCCACTTGTGCAATGGGTATGCAATCTATCCCATATATCTATGTATTCGCTGTTTATAGATATAGTATGGTTCTCCCACTGTATCTCAGACTGCTACCAAAAACCTCTCTGTTGAGTCCTCCAAATTCCTTCTTTGGGATCAGAAAGCAGTAAACTGGGGCTTTTACACCCCTGTGGCTGAATACAGAGCCATTCTACTGGAAGAGCCAAAACAGTATGATAATGAGAGTCAATTTCATAGATAATACAATATCACACCTTGAACTATTGGGGGTAACTAATCATGGGCAACATGCAAAGAAAAATCACTGTGCTTAAAAATTAGCCTCCACAGATTTAGGATGTATGTATTGTCATGATGAAGAATGGTGTCTCCCTAAGTTCTATTTGAAGCCTCTCTGAACTTATTTTGTCTGGAATTTCTAAAGTAGTTTAATTAGGATTAGGGAATGCAACCCAGGACCTACCATGCAAGAGGTACTGGATTCCATCCCGAGCCTAGGGTGGTGGGTTAGGAATTACCTAAACACAGTAATCAAAACTGATGTTTATGAATGCTACAAGATGTGGTTGGCCTCTAAATGTGAAATCTGATTCAAGCTGAATTATCTGCTTTCATCATTCACAATGGACACTCAAGTACCAGATTTGACTGGATCAGCCTACTCTACAGCAAAAGACACTCATTTTAACCCAGGTCAGAGAAGCCTATTTACAGTCAACCAAGGGTTCCAAGAGAAAAAGTCAATCCCTTAAAGGACATTTAACTCCACCCCTAAGGCAGAAAGACCTGACCGCTAAAAAAATACTTTTTTCCCCTTTCTGCTAACCCAGTTATCAAAGGATTTTATTCAATTTCCTTTGAAAATTTGTTAAAGTAGACGGGTGCAGTGGCACATGCCTATAATCCCAATGGCTCAGAAGGCTGAGGCAGGAGGATCCTGAGTTCAAAGCCAGCCTCAACAAAAGTGAGGCGCTAAGAACTCAGTAAGATTTTGTCTGTAAATAAAATACAAATAGGGCCAGGGATGTGGCATAGTGGCCGAGTGCCCCTGAGTTCGATCCCTAATACCAAAAAATAATAATAATAATAAAAAATAAATAAAACAAATAACCATACTCTTCAGATTAAAAAAAAAAGGGGGGGTCTGGGGTTTGTGGCTCAGTGGTAGAGTGCTTGCATAGTACATGTGAGGCATTGGGTTCGATTCTCAGCACCGTTTAAAAATAAATTAATTGGGGTTGTGGCTCATTGGAAGAGCACTTGCCTTGTACATGTGAGGTACTGGGTTCAATCCTCAGCACCACATAAAAATAAATAAATAAAGATATTGTGTCCATCTACAACTAAAAAATACTTTTAAAAAGCAAGCAAACATACACAAATATCTTAATATGATAGAGAAGCAGTCAAGGAATTCAGGATTTATTCAGCACTACAATGTGCTTGGCACCTGGCCTATTCATGGCTGAGAATACAGTGAGTAAAACATACCACCCTGGGGTGGGGGACATAGAACTTGCCTAGCACGCACAAGACACTGGAATATTTTTTCTTTCTTTTCTTTTTTTGCAGTATTGGGGATTTGAACCCAGTTACACTCTACCACTGAGCTACATCCCCAACCCTTTTTATTTTTTAATTTTTTGAGATGGGGTCTTGTCAAGTTGTAAAAGCTAGCCTCGAAACTTGCAATCCTCCTGTCTCTGGAGTAGACAGGCGTGTGCTACCAAGCCCATTTAGGGCCCTGAATTTGATTGCCAGCACCACAACAAAACAAAACAAAACAAAACACTGGAAATTAAATGCAGTGGTGGGGGAAAAGAAAAAATTACTTTAATCTACAATCCAAGGAAATACATTGCCTTACTTTTGCACTCCACCTTTCCTGTAGAAGCCTTAGTCTTCTAAATACCACAAGGTACAATGATGGAATAAGAGGAAGAAGGGAATTAGTACTGTGAATACTAACAGCATTGTACTTCTCCACTGCATCGATTTTCCTATATTCGAATTCAAAGGTGGTGATAAATGTTTGAAAAACTTCATTTTCTACTATTTCTACTATTGTAGGAATTCTCCACAGAAGCTATTTTTTATCATTCCTATTTCACTTTTGTGATCAGCACAAGGAAAGAGGAAAACAAGGAAGGAAGGAAGGAAGGAAGGGAAAAATGAAGAACTACCTCATTCTTCTTAGGGAATATTAGGTTAGGGATAAAATGAAAAGATTATTTTTAAATAAGGAAATGGAAACATCAAAGGAAAAAACATTTTATTGCTCATCTAAGAAGATTCATAAGCTACTGAGTGTGCTTTAGTCAGAGAATTTTCCTAGTATTTGGGGGAAAAAAGTAGGTTCAGTTCTCCACAGATATTAAATTGCAGCCTTAAAATTTCCTTCTCTGAAAAATCTACTGGCAACACGATTATTAAACACTAGAACCCTTGTTTCAGGATATCAATTAGCAAGACCATTCCCTTGTTATAGACCTGTCAACACCACTATACTCCTAGGAGAGGCTTTTGCAGTTACAACATTCCTTTCCATTTTTCTTATTTTGAGAAAAGGCTGGCCTGGAACTCTTAGGCTCAAATGGTGCCCTGGCCTCAGCCTCCTGCGTCAGGTATCTTAGAATACTCCTAATGTCTGCAACTTAAGGGTATGGTGCATTTTTAAAAGCTAAACAAGTTTCTCAAGATTGAGTATATTCACTTTCAAAAGTGATGTAAGTTCAAGACTTGCATGACAATTTTTTCCAAAAATCCTGACTCGCCTCCCTTGTATCAAACAACATTAGGTGCTGGGGCTCATAAATTTAAGAAAAAGAGCCAGGCGTGTTGGCACATGCCGGTTTCCAGCGATTGGGGAAGCTGAGGAAGGAGGGTCATAAATTCGAGGCCAGCCTCAGCAACTTGGCGAGGCTCCCAATATAAATAAAAGGTGGGGGGGGGCTGGGGTTGTGGCTCAGCGGTAAAGCGCTCGCCTTAGCGAGTGCGAGGTCCTGGGTTCAATCCTCAGCACCATATAAAAATAAATAAATAAATAAAGGTATTAACAGCCACAACTAAAATATTTAAAAAAAAAAAAGGTCTGGGAATGCAGTTCAGTGGGAAAGACCCCGTGATTAAGGAAGAAAAAAATCCAAGAAAACGAGATTTTTGCATTTGCATTAATATTCAAACTAGATTCGTTATGACAGAAGACACTCCTTCAAAATAAAAATTCAAAGTGCATAAAGGGAATGACCTCAAAACAACATTGAAAGCTGCTCTCCTACAACATTGTTTCTTTCCCATCATATATCGTGAGCCCTTCCCTCGGGGTTAAAAACTCAAGTGAAAAGACTGTTTTCAATCTTTGCGCAGATCTCTGTCCAATTAAGTACCACTAATATGGGTGGGCAGAGCTAGGCGTGCAGACAAGCGGGCTGCACGTAAGACCCAAGGAGAAGTCACATGAGCTATGGGGCAAATCCCCCACAGAGACCACCAGGACTTTGGGTAAGGGACCCAGCTGCAGCAATCGACGTGCCTAAGGCCCAAGCCTTCTTCGAGCCGTACTCTGCCCACCTCCCCCAGGATGGCGCCTCAGATTCGCGAAACCCAACCCAGCCCCTCACCTGCTTCTGCACGTCAGCATCGCTGAGAGCCATGGTGAAAGCGATGCTAGGTCGGAGGGCAACTGGCCCGAACTCAGTTAAGAAAAAGGGCGGTGGAAAAACAGGGCCAACAAAACCAGAGCAGGTTCTCTGACTTCCTTTACTTTATAACCCGTCTTCCGCTTCCTGCTAGGTGCCGGTGCAGCCCAGCCTATGAGGCTTTCCAGCCAATGGAAAGAGCCTGGGTCTCATGAAGTCCTGCCCTTCCTTAAACTGACGCATGCGCGGTCAGCTCCTGGAGACAATTCTGGCTGGTGACCTCGCCTCTTCTGTTTAGACCTGAATGACTTCCATAGGAGGGAAGGACAATGAGGAATTCGTGTATTTAAAATTAATCGGAGCAGTTTGAATTTCTTCAGCCTTACTCCCCTTTCGTTTTTAAAAATGTTTAAATATTTTACTTTTGCCCAAACCATAAAGTATTATGATTTTGTTTTCGTGGCTTAAATGGAAACAACTCACCAATATTTTGTTCTTAACAAATTGTATGTGTGTGTGTGTGGGGGGGGGGTTGGGTTGTGGCTCAGCGGTAGAACACTCGCCTAGCATGTGCAAGGCGCTGGGTTCGGCCCTCAGCACCACATAAAAATAAATAAAATAAATGTATTGTGTCCAACTACAAAATTTTTTTTTTTTTTAATATGGGGCTGGGTTGGGGATGTGGCTCAAGCGGTAGCGCGCTCGCCTGGCATGCGTGTGGCCCAGGTTCGAACCTCAGCACCACATACAAACAAAGATGTGTCCGCCAAAAACTAAAAAGTAAATATTAAAAAAAATATATGGGGCTGGAGATAATAGCTCAGTTGGTATAATGATTGACTCGCATGCTCAGGCCCTGGGTTCGATCCCCGGCACAAAAAAAAAAAAAAAAAAAAAAAATTGCCCCAACTACAAAGGTAAAACCTTTCAAAAACTCCTTTATTTTTAGGACAGACTCCTGGTAGTAGATTATGAGTCAAAAGTAGACACATTTGTATTATTAATTTTTTATTTTGAAGAAATTTCAAACAAGCTGTTAACAATAACAGAATAGTGCAAGGAACTCTCTTGCAGGGAGTTCTTAATACATGTTGCCAAATTGCTTTCCAGCTGTACTAGTCTACATGTTCCTTGTAGTGTAATGAAAGAATGGTATACATATTTGAGAAGACTAGTAATAATTGGGTAAGGGAAGGATTTAGCCACAGGACAATAAGACTAATACCAAAAAGAAAAAAATCCATACAACTGAACTTAACTTCTTCAATGTTCAAATCAACTGAGCTAAAACCAAACTAAAACTGTCTCATTTTGTTAGTTTCCACATTACTATCTTCATTCTTCACCAATCTAGAAGACAGATTTTCAGGATTATGCCTCCCTCTTAACATTCCTAGGCTAGGACAAAGTGGCATTAACTCATTTGGATTACAATCACTCCTTTTACCTATTTTTACAATATAATGCAAATAACTGGGTTTTCAGAGAGCAGCAATCTAGTGCCACAAATTGTTATTAAATTAATACATGAAATAGATGTAACACTGTGTAAATCAATGTACTTTTTTTTTTTTTTAATACCAGGGATTGAACCCAGGGGCACTCCACCACTGAGCAACATCTCCATCCCTACTTTTTATTTTATTTAGAGACAGGGTCTCACTGAGTTGCTGAGGCTGGCTTTGAACTTTCGATCCTCCTGTCTTAGCCTCCTGAGCCACTGGGATTTCAGGCATGCACCACTAAGCCCCTGGCTTCAATGTACCTTTGTTTCTTTAAATATTTATTTTTTAGTTGTAGTTGGACACAATACCTTTATTTTATTTATTGTTATGTGATGCTGAGGATTGAACCCAGGGCCTCGGACATGCAAGGTGAGCACTCTACCACTGAGCCATAGCCCCAGACCCCCTTTGTTTGTTTTTGAAAACAGAATCTTGGCTTATTACTACTTTGGGGCACAAAAAGAAGTATTAAGAATAATTCAAATATTTTGTACCGGCCACCTAAATTTGCATTTATCAACCGGGCACAGTGGCACAGGCCTGTAATCCCAGCTGCTCAGGAGGCTGAGGCAGGAGGATCACGAATTCAAAGCCAGCCTCAGCAATGGTGAGGAGGCACTAAGCAACTCTGTGAGACCCTGTCTCAAAATAAAAAATAAAAAGGACTGGGAATGTGACTCAGTGGTAATGGACCCCTAGGTTAAATTCCCAGTACCAAGAAAAAAAACATCATGTCACAGATATAATTAAAATTCCCTTTTGTGGGGCTGGGGTTGTGGCTAGAGCGCTCACCTAGCATGTGCGGGGCACTGGGTTTGATCCTCAGCACCACATAAAAATAAAATAAAGATATTGTGTCCAACTACAACTAAAAACAAAATATTTTTTTAATTCCCTTTTGTGTAGCTTTCTATTTATTGTGTAGCTCTTCTATTTATGCTGTGGTTTTTTTGGTTTTGGTACCAGGGATTGAACTCGGGGTACCTGACCACTGAGCCACATCCTCAGCCCTATTTTGTATTTTACTTAGAGACAGGGTCTCACTGAGTTGCTTAGCGCCTTGTCTTTGCTTATAATCCTCCCGCCTCAGCCTCCTGAGGCACTGGGATTACAGACGTGTGCCATTGCGCCCGGCTTGCCCCACCCCTTTTAAAAAATATTTTTTAGTTGTACACAATATGGACACAATACCTTTATTTTATTTATTTTTATGTGGTACTCAAGATTGAACCCAGTATCTCACACATGTAAGGCAAGACCTCTACCACTGACCTACAGCCCCTTTTTACTTTTTATTCTGAGACAGGGTCTTACTAAACTGCCCAGGCTGGAATAGAACTTTCAATTGAACTGTCTCCCAAGTAACTGGGATTACAGGAATGTGCCACTGCATCCCCAGCTTCATTTGTCTTGAATTCTTGAAGAGGGCTAGGAGTATAGCTCAGCAGTAGAACACATGCTTAGCTCTGGTTTCCATGCCCAGCATTACACACTAAAAAATAGTTTTGTTTTTGTTTTTTGGTACCAGGGAGTGAACTCGGGGTTACTTGACCACTGAGCCACATTCCCAGCCCTATAATTTTATTCAGAGACAGGGTCTCACCAAGTTGCTTAGCACCTCACTTTTGCTGAGGGTAGCTTTGAACTCGCCATTCTCCTGTCTCCCAAGGCACTGGGATTACAGGCATGCGCCACTGTGTCTGGCTCAAAAAATATTAATTTGTAAAGGAAAAAGAAAAAAGCCAAATTATAACTAAAAGTAGTAACTTTTACTTAAGTAGATGCTTGCACTTCTTCTTCTTCTTTTTTTTTTTTCCTGTCGAGGATTGAACCCAGGGCTACATTCCCAAACCTTTTTATATTTTATTTTGAGATAGGGTCTCACTAAGTTACTTAGTGCCTCACTAAGTTGCTGAGGCTGACTTTGTACTCTCCATACTCCTGCCTCAACCTCCTGAACCACTGGGATTACAGGTATGCACCACCATGCCTGGCTTCTCGCTCCTTTTCAACCAAATTTTCACACAGCATAATGAGTGATTTAAAACCTAGATAAACCAGGTGCAGTGGTGCACCTCTGTATTGACAGTGGCTCAGGAGCCTGAGACACAAAAATTGCGAGTTCAAAGCCAGCCTCAGCAAAAGCAAGGCCCTAAGCAACTCAGGGAGACCCTGTCTCTAAATAAAATACAAGATGTGACTCAGTGGTTTAGTGCCCCTGAGTTCAATCCTTGGTGCAAAACATAGCAAAACAACAACAAAAAAACTAAATGACCAGGGCAAGGGGTGTGGCTCAATGTTAAGTGCTTGCCTAGCCATGTGTGAGGTCCTGGGTTCAATTCCTAGCACCGCAAAAAAACAAAACAAAACCAAACAACCTAAATGGCATGAAACTATCAATTTGTGACTCTCTAGTGTCTTCCATTTGCTTGTAATGGTCTTTCATTGCCCACCCTGGGCCTGCCTCCTCTGTGCCCACAGGTCCCATATTCTCTTGCTCACCACTTTCCTGGTTTCCCTCCAGTTCCTTCAAAACACTACACTTTTAGCCTCAATTCTTTTCTTCCACTTACACCTCAGTTGATTTTTCATTCCTAATATTTCAACTTAAAATATCTCTTCGATGGGCATGGGAGTACACACCTGTAATCCCAGCAATTTGGGAATCTGAGGCAGGAGGATTGCCAGTTCAAAGCCAGCCTCATCAGTTTAGCATGGTCCTAAGCAACTCGTGAGCCCCTGTCTCAAAATAAAAATAAGTAAGTAAATACATATATGAAAAGAACTAGGGATGTGGCTCAATGGTTGAGGGCACCTGAATTCAATCCCTGGTACCAAAAAACAAAACAAACAAACAAAAAAACCTCCCCGGTAAATTTCATAGTTTCTCTATTAACAGCACGGCTCCACCTCTGTGACACCAGCCCACACTTACTAT
The DNA here is from genome assembly GCF_001458135.2 of Marmota marmota marmota. NCBI lineage: Eukaryota > Metazoa > Chordata > Mammalia > Rodentia > Sciuridae > Marmota > Marmota marmota. Next base: position 9,155,119 of record NW_026000171.1, read on the forward strand.
TTTTTTTTTTTTCATTTTTGGGTATGAAACTTGTGCAAGCTAGACACGCACTCTACTGAGCTACATCCTCAATCTTAACCTTTTTAATTCTATCTCCCCCATATAATTTCAAGTGCTTTATCATATTTTCCTCACCCCAAATGAAACCCACTCACTCCTCAACAGGATTTAATCACTTCTAACCAGACTGGTTGCCACAGCCTTCTAACACTTTCTTGGACTTCTTAAATCCTAATCTTCAATGATGTCCTGTAACAATTCATTTCAAGGACACCACGGCCAACTGGTTCTCCCTAAAGTATGGTATTATACCCTGTCGCCTAGATGCCTTTAGTGACTCATCTAAAGCAATATTGGACTCAAATAAACAAAAACACGCACTAAGTGCTGTGAGCAAAAATGTATTACTACTATAAATTTCCTTTATCTACCCTCAGGCCGTTCCCTCCGCCTACAACGACCCCCCCTACGCCATCCCAGCTCCGTTCCGTGGGAATCTTTTACAACACAGGACCACATTTGCCGACAAGTGGCTGAGAACACCGCAGCTCTTAAGACTCTCTTGGCACCTGTTTGAAACGCAACACATGTCTGCAGAACTAAACTTATCCCGCAGACGGAGAATTGGTTCTTTACGATGAATTGCAAGACCGGAAATGACTTGACAAGAACTTCCGCAACTTCAGGAATCATAGATTTGAGCGACGCCTGCGAACAGCGGGCTAGGAAGGATCAGCTTTTCAATTACGTCTGCGCAAAGAGATCCCCAAGCCTCGGTGGTCTGTGCTTCCGTTCTGGTGACAGAGCCGCCCTCTTCCGGCGCTCTTGGGCGGCCTGGGCCCGCCCCCACGTCGGCGGTGAC
>NW_026000171.1:9164895-9168002 GCF_001458135.2 Marmota marmota marmota
TTTTTATGTAGTGTTGGGGATTGAATCCAGGGCCTCACACGTGCTAGGTGAGCACTCTACTGCTGAGCCACAACCCCGGCCCTAAGCATGTAGTTTAATAGCTTAGCCTTCTATAATTTCACAATTGCCAAAATTAGATATCAAGACTCAGTGGATTAGACCAAGATAAATTATGTATTCTGCCTCTGGCCCTCTAAATTCATGTCCTTGCATACAGAATATATTCATTTCATCCCAGTATTCTCCACAGTTTTAACTCATTTCAGCATCAGCTTAAAAGTCCAAATTCAGTGCCTCATCTAAATAATTCAGACATGAGTGAAACTCAAGGTATAGGTCATCTTGTGACAAATTTCTCTTCAATTTTGAACCTATGAAACCAAATGAGTTATGTGCTCCTGAATATAACAGTCTGACAGACACAGGATAGGCATTCCCATTCCAAAAGGAGGAAGAAAGGAGTGATAAGTCCCCAAGCAAGCCTAAAACTCAACAGGTCAAATTCCATTAGAATTTGAATCTCAAGATCCAACCAGTTATATTCCATTAGTATTCCTAATGCTTGAGAATAATACTCTTGATACTCTACAAGTCTGCTGGGGCACAAGTCATGCCTTTTGGACACAGTTTAGCTGGGGTCTTAGCTTTCTAACCAACTAGGACAGAGGTTCCAATTTTCCTGACCCACTGGGATGGTGGGTCCTGCTCCTGAAGCTTTGCCAGGCTCCCAGGGCCTCCAGTGGCCCTAATGCTTATGGCTTTGGGTGATCCTGTCCTAGTGGTGGCTGTGTGTCTCTTTCCTCTGCTTAGGGCCCATAGGCTTGGTTCCTGAGCATACAATTCTGCTGAGAGGCTCTGTCCTTTGAAATCTATGTAGAAGCAACCACACCTGTATAGATTTGCTAAGTGCTACAGCAAGGCTTGCTGGAACTGCACCCAGGATGACTGCAAAATAAGGAGCACTGAGCAGGATGAGGTCCCATAGGCCCCTCTTTGGAAAACTGCTCTATCCCCAGAGCCCTAGGGTTGTGATGAAAAAGGGTAACCCTAATGATTTCTGAATTGCCTTTGGAGTTATTTTTCCTTTTTCTTGGAAAATAGTACCCAATCCTTTTTATTTTTTTTTATTATGAGATGGTTCATCCATATTAGTCTCCTTATGATATGGTTTCTGGCCACAACCTTAATGTTCTTTTTTTTTTTTTTTTTAGAAAGAGACAGAGAGAGAGAGAGAGAATTTTTAATATTTATTTTTTAGTTTTCGGCTGTACAGCATCTTTATTTGTATGTGGTGCCGAGGATTGAACCCAGTGCCATGCGCATGCTAGGCAAGCGCGCTACCACTTGAGCCACATCCCCAACCCCTTAATGTTCTTTTTTAAAATATATATGTATGTGTGTGTGTGTGTGTGTATTTTTTTTTTAGTTGTAGTTGGATACAATACCTTTATTTTATTTATTTTTATGTGGTGCTGAGGATCGAACCCAGCGCCTCGCACATGCTAATAAGCAAGTGCTCTACCGCTGAGCCACAATCCCAGCCCCAACCTTAATGTTCTTTCCAAACAAACTTTCTCATTTTTCTTCAATATGGATAGGCTGAATTTGTAACAAATTTCTCTTTACATTCTGCTTCCCTTTGATGAATAATACTATCTATTGTTCCAATTTTAGTGTATATGCTGCCAAAGCAAATGCTACAGTTCCATCTTTTTAAATCATTTCTCTTCCTTGCATTTTACTATAAGCAATTAAGAAGAACCAGCCTGCTCCTTTAGATAGTTCCTCCTCAGCCAAATATCCATGGCAGAGCAGGAGTGGGGAGGTACTGGGGTTTATTTTATTTTATTTTATTTTATTATGAGACAGGGTCTCATTAAGTTGCTTAGGGTCTCACTAAATTGCTGAGGCTGACTTTGAACTCACATTCCTCCTGCCTCAGCCTCCCAAGCCGCTGGAATTACAGGTGTGTGCCACTGTGCCCAGCTTGGTACCAGTTTTCTGATTTAGTCCACTCAGTCTACTATAACCATAGACAGTATGGCTTATAAATAACAGAGATTTATTTCTCACAGTTCTGGAGGCAGGAAAGTCTAAGATCTAGGTGTTGGCATATTTGGTGTCTGAGTGAGGACCTGCTTCCTGGTTTATAGGCAGCAGCCTTTATCTTTTTTTTGCCATAACTTCACATGGTGAAAGGGAAAAGCAACTCTCTGTGGCCTCTTTTATAAGGGCAGTACACCCATTAAAGAGGGCTCTGTGGTCATGTACTATTCACTTCCCAGAGGTTCCACCTTCCAGTACTATCACACTGGGGATTAGGTTTCTTTTTTTTTTTTTTAAAGGTTTTTTTTTTTTTTTTTTTTTAATTTTTTTTTTTAATTATCGGCGGACACAACATCTTTGTTTGTATGTGGTGCTGAGGATCGAACCTGGGCCGCACGCATGCCAGGCCAGCGCACTACCGCTTGAGCCACATCCCCAGCCCGGGGATTAGGTTTCAACATGTGAATTTTGGGAGGACACAAACATTCAATCCATTGCACTTAGCAAGGACAGGCAGGTATGTTTGAGTTTCATGTTGTCTACCTCCCCAAACAATCAATCCTTAAAGATTAGATGCAGTGAAGTTCACAGAAATGGTTATTCAGTTCATTAGGGTTATTATCAACAGATTCCCATTGCAGGATGTGGGCTATTGTGCAGCATTGCTGTCAGCCATCCCTTTGAAATATCCAAATTCAGCCAAGTGAGTAAGTAATAGGTCTTATTTAAGAAAAGCACTAAAAGCATGCAGTGGAGGAAGGATAGCATCTTCAACAAATGGTGCTGGGAAAACTGGAAATCCATATGCAACAAAATGAAACTGAATCCCTTTCTCTCGCCATGCACAAAAGTTAACTCAAAATGGATCAAGGAGCTTGATATCAAATCAGAGACACTGCATCTGACAGAAGAAAAAGTTGGCTCCGATCTACATACCGTGGGGTCGGGCTCCAAATTCCTCAATAGGACACCCATAGCACAAAAGTTAATAACTAGAATCAACAAATGGGACTTACTCAAACTAAAAAGTTTTTTCTCAGCAGAGAAACAATAAGAGAGGT
>NW_026000171.1:9169193-9269718 GCF_001458135.2 Marmota marmota marmota
TGGTTATACAAAATTACATACAAGAGGAAGTGAGGAGAAAGGGAAAATAAAAAAAAAAAACAAAACAAGGGGGGGGAAATGAATTACAGTAGAGGGGTAGAGAGAGAAGATGGGAGGGGAGGGGAGGGGAGGTGGGATAGTAGAGGATAGGAAAGGCAGCAGAATACAGCAGACACTAGTATGGCAATATGTAAAACAGTGGATGTGTAACCGATGTGATTCTGCAATCTGTATACGGGGTAAAAATGGGAGTTCATAACCCACTTGAATCAAAGTGTGAAATATGATATGTCAAGAACTATGTAATGTTTTGAACAACCAACAATAAAAATTAAAAAAAAAATAAATGGTTTATCTAGAATAAATTTAAAAGCTTGGACTTTAAAAAAAAAAAAAAGAAAAGAAAGAAAAGCACTAATAGCATGGTAGCACACGCACATAATCCCAGCAATTTGGGAGGCTGAGGCAGGAGGAGGATCACAAGTTCAAGGCCAGCCTCAGGAACTTGGGCCCTAAGCAACTAACTTAGTGAGATCCTGTTTCAGAATTAAAAAAAAAAAAAAAGGCTGGGAATTTGTAGTTCAGTTGTGAAGCATCCCAGGTTCGGTTCCCAGTACCAAAAAAAGAAAGATGATGAAGATGTAGAAGAAAGAAAACCACTGTGCTTCTTTTCCTTAGCATGTATAAATTATTTCTCTGGATCAGTAATATTAATCCAAACTCAGTAGGATATATTGGAAATCATACATATTCCTCCCTCTTCAGCCAGGTTGTAATTAGAGGGCAGTCTATTATCTATTACTATCCATGAAAGGAGGGCAGTCAGACTTATCTGTATCTTCTAGGGCTAGTGCCATCTCATTGATTGTAAGGATGGCTTCATGACTGTCATCTGTGGGATATGAACTTAAATATCAGGGAACAGTACTGGCACTACAGTATGAGCCAGGATGAGTATGACTTCTTTCTTTTTAACCTGAGGACCAACAAAAAGGACACAGTCCAAGATATATGTCATTGATTGATTCTTAGGAATATTATCCTGGGGAGAGTTGGCAGATAATAGGCTTTGTAATTTTAGATTGTGTTCATCAACAGTATTTTCAAGCCTACATGGAGTTAATTTCCAGAGGTATTGTTTGATAATAGTAGTTGAGGGTGGTTCTTCCTATTCAGAAAAATTTCATTCTCACTTTTTAGCTCAAAAATTTCAGTAGGGAATAAGGGTGTAGCTTAGTGGTAGAGAGCATGCTTAGCATATGTGAGGCCCTGGTTTGATCCCCAGCCTCAAAAACCCCTGGGTTCAATCATTGGCACAAAAAAAAAAAAAAAAAACTTAAAAAAAAATTGCAGTAAAATGTTGAATTTCTGAGTGGTAGAATGTAGAAGTCAGGATATCCAGCTTCTGTTTCTGAAATCTGTACGAACCCGTGAAGTTCACTGTTAAAAATCACTAATGGGCCAGGCATGGTGGCTCACACCTATAATCCCAGCAGCTTGGGAGGCTAAGGCAGGAGGATCACTGGTTCAGAGCCAGCCTCAGCAATTTAGCAAGGCCCTGAGCAACTTAGTGAGATCCTGTCTCTAAATAAAATATTAAAAGGGCTGGAGATGTGGTTCAGTAGTTAAATGCCCCTGGGTTCAATCACTGATACAAAAAAAATAATTAATGTTTTCCACATTGTACCTACTGATGAAAAATACAAAGAATAAACATAGTTTTAAACCTTTCATTTTCACAATATTTGTAAATTTGTCCAGTTAATAATAAGACTTCCTCTGTTCCACACATATTTTTGCTATCATCCATCTTTCCAATTTGTAGTGAATTAGTGTCTCCCCAATTTCTTTGAAAATATTTTCACCTGTAATTATTCTATACTGACTATGCCCATTCTTCAGTCACTTCGATTTTGGCTTTATCTTCTTGAATAAACAACAGCTAAGGAGCAAGTACATACTTTTCAGTACATCGAGAACCAAGGAAAACCATGCGATTGTTGTTTGCTTTGTATTTCAGTTGATGATTGATTTTGTTCCCACTATCCTCAATACATTGAGCAACTAGTATCTCTAGAAGAGTAGTAATCTTAAACATTCAATTATTTACTTAATAGACTTTAGAACAGTTTTAGGTTTGTAGCAAAATTGAATTATTTCCCAATATTCTTTGCACTCACACGTACATAGCCTCCTGTTTTATCAACATCTTCCTCCAGAGTTCTACATTTGTTACAGTTAATGAACCTACATTTACACATCATTATCATCCAGAGTCATCTGCTAAAGGACACCTTGATTGTTTCTAGATTTTAGCTTACGAATAAAGCTACAGCTATGTGCAGATTTTTGTGTAGGTGTAAGTTTTCAACTTCTTTGGATATATACAAAGTTTTAAACTTGCTGGATCATATGGTAAGGGTATGATTAGTTTTGTAAGAAACCAAGAATATTTTGTATTCTGACCTAGTTAATCAACACTTGATTATGTCAGTATTCCAATTTTTATTTTTTCTTCTTCACTGTACTAAGGATTGAACACAGGGCCTCATGCGTGTGCTATATCACTGAGCTACATTTCCAGTCCTTTTTATTTTGAGACAAGAGTCTCATGAAGTTGCCCAGACTGGCCTCAAACTTACCATCCTCCTGCTTCAGCCTCTTGATTAGGTTGAGATTACAAGTGGGCACCACTATGCCCAGCTAATATTCTGAATTTTGACCATTTTAATAGGCATGCAGTGGTATATCATTGTTTGATTTGCATTTTCCCAATGACACATGATATGAAGTATCTTTTCTTATGTTATTTGCCATCTGTGTATCTTTGGTGACTTTACATTCTTCACAAAAATTAAACTCTTTTGCTCAGTTTTAAATTGGGTTTTTATTATTGAGTTTTGAGAGTTCTTTGTATGTTTTTGATGAGATATGTCTGTTGCAAATTTTTTTTTCCCCTGTCTCTGGCTTGCTTTTCATTGTTTTGACAGTGTCTTTCACAGAGTAGAAAATGTAATTTTAATGAAATTCAGCTTATCAGATCTTCCCTTCATGTGTCATGTTTTTGTTTTGTATCTATAAACTCATCATCAAGCCCTTGGTCATCTTATTTTCTAGGAGTTTTATATAGAAGTTTTACATTATTGTTTGAGTCTGGGATCCATTCTGAGTTAATTTTTGTTTTGGTTCTGGGGATTTAACCTAAGGATGCCTTACAACTGAGTCTCATCCCCAGCCTTTTTTTTTTTTTTTTTTTTTTTGAGACAGGGTATCACTAAGTTGCTTAGGGCCTTGCAAAGTTGCTGACGCTATAGTTGAACTTGTGATCCTTCTGCCTCAGCTTCCTGAGTTGCTGGGATTATAGGCGTGCACCACCACACCCAGCTCTCTGAGTTAATTTTTGTGAAAGATATAAGGTCTTTGTCTAGATTCCTTTTATTTATTTAGTTAGTTTTCGACGGACACAACATCTTTGTTTGTATGTGGTGCAGAGGATCGAACCCGGGCTGCACGCATGCCAGGCGAGCGCGCTACCGCTTGAGCCACATCCCCAGCCCTAGATTCCTTTCTTTACATGTGGATTTCTAGTTGTTCTAATACCACCTGTTAAGACTCTTTTCTCTATTGCTATTTAGTCAAAGATCAGTTGACTTGATTGATTGATTGATTGATTGCAGTGCTGGAGAGTTAAACCTAGGGCATCACACTTGCGAGGCAAGTGCTTTACATTATATCTCCAGCCTCATTGCCCATATTTATATGGGTCTGTTTCTGGACTCTGTATTCTGTTCCATTGATATATCTACCTATTGATATTTCACCAGTACCACCCCGTCTTAATACTGTAGCTTTATAGCAAAGCTTGAAGTCTGATAGTATCAGTCTTCTTCTCTAACTTTGTGCTTGTTCTTCAAAATTGTGTTGAATATTCTGGATTTGTTTACCTTTCCATGTACACTTTAGAATCATCTTGTCAGTATCTACAAAATAACCTGCTGGAATTTTGATTTTGATTGTATTTAATTTATAGATCAAATTGAGAAGAACTAAAGCCTTGGCATTTGTATCAGTAAATTTTTAACAGAGGTGTAGGGGACAGAATACCTGATAAAATCAACTTAGAGGAGGAAAGATTTTTTTTGGCTCATGGTTCCAGGGGTTTCAGTCCAAGGTGTGCTTTTCTTATTGCTTCTAGGTCTGTGGCGAAATAGTACAACATGGCAGAAGGGTATAGCACAGCAAAGCTACTCACCTCACTGCAGGGGGAAAGCAGAAAGAGAAGGGGCTGGGAATAAGATTAACCCTTCCAGTGTATTCCCAGTGACCCACTTCCTTCAGGCCCCACCTCCTACTGTTTCCACCACCTCCCAGTAATGCCATCAAATTATTAATTCATCAGTGGATTAATCCACTCATGAGGTTTGAGCCTTCATGATCAAACTCCGTCCAAAAGCCTCACCTCTGAATATTGCTACTTTAGGGACCAAGCCTTCAATACATGAGCCTTAGGGACACGTTTCAGATCCAAACCATAACAATATTGTGTCTTCTTATCCATGAACATGAACTATCTCTCCATTTACTTAGTTCATCTTTGACTTGTTTTCATCAGAGTTTTGTAGGTTTTCTCTTATAAACCTTATTTTGTTGAATTTATGCTGGTAATTTTGGGGTGTGCTGATGTAAATAGTGTTCTGGTTTTTTTAAAATATGATTTAAATATTATTTAGTTGTAGATGAACACACAGTATCTTTATTTTTATATGGTGCTGAGGATCGAACCCAATGCCTCACACATTTGAAGTAAGACTTTACCACTGAGCTACAGACACAGCCCCTAGTGTTCTGATTTTTAATTTCAAATTCCACTGGTTTATTTTTGAATATATGAAAGCATTTAACTTTAATGTATTAATGTTGTATCCTGCAACTTTGCTATAATCACTTATTAGTTCCAAGAGTTTTTGTTGTTTTGACTTATTTTTTTGTTTTTGTCAGTTCTTTAGATTTTCAGTATAGGCAGACATGTAATCTGTGAACAAAGAGAGTTTTATTTTTTTCTTCCCAATCTTTATGCTTTTATTTCCTTTTTACATCTTATTCCATTCACTAAAACTTCAGTATGATGTTGAAAAGGAGTGGGAAGATGGAACATTCTTACCTCATTCCTGATCTTAGTAAGAAAGCTTCTATTTTCTCACCATTAAGTAGGCCCCTCTCCCCCATTCAGTTTTTTTAAAATATTTTTTATAGTAGATGGACACAATACATTTATTTTATTTTTATGTGGTGCTGAGGATTGAACCCAGGGCCTCGCATGTGCTAGGTGAGTGCTCTACCACTGAGCCACAACCTAGGCCCCTCAGGTTATTTTTATTATGTAAAAATTTTAATATGTAAAAATATGAGGCAACAGGCTCCTTCCTTCTGATTCCCCACCCTCTACCCACCCTTGAATTCACCACAGCCATGAATGTATTTGCAATTAAGGTCATATTAGCTGTAGGGTTTTTGTAGATATTCTTTATCAAGTTGAAAAAGTTTCTGTTTTCCTAGTTTACTGATAGTAAGCTGATAATTTTTACTGCTTATGTTGATATGGTTGTCTCTGTGTGTGTATGTATGTGTATTTTCATATTGGGGATTGAACTCAGGAACACTGTACCACTGAGGTATATCCCCAGCCATTTTTATTTTTTTATTTTGAGACAGAGTCTCACTAAGTTGCTGAGGGTCTAAGTTGCCAAAGTTGGACTTTAGGTTGTAATCCCCCTGTCTCAGCCTCCCAAGTCACTGATATTATAGGAGTAAGCGCCACATCTGACTCTGATGTGATTTTTCTTTTAGCCTGTTGGTGGGTGGATTACATTAATTAATTAATTTTTGAATATTGAACCAGCCTTGTATACCTGGAATAAATTTCACTTTATGATTCTTTTTTATACATAATTGGACTGAATTTCCTAAACTTCTGTTGAGGATTTTTTACATCTTGAGTTCATGAAAAATATTGGTCTAGAGCTTTCTTTTGTACAGCCTTTGGTTTTTGGTATTTGGGTAATGCTGGCTTCATAAAACAAATTAGGACATATTTCTTCTGCTTCTGCCTTCTGAAAGAGATTGTAGAGAATGGTGTAATTTCTTCTATAAATGTTTGGTAGAACTTACTGGTAAACCTATCTGGGCCAAGTGCTTTCCATTTTGGAAGGTTATTAACTAGTGATTCCATTTCTTTAATAAATACAGGTCTATTTAGATTGTCAGTTTCTTTGTATGTTGTGGTAGATTGTGTTCTTCAAGGAAATGGATCTGTTTCATTTAGATTATAAAATTTGTGGGCATACAGTTGTTCCTCCTTTTTAAATTAATGTGATTTGTTGTGACATCTTCTTTCTTTTTATAAAAAAAATTTTGTTTAGTTGTACATGGACACAATATTTTTATTGTATTTAATTTTATGTGGTGCTGAACATCAAGCCCAGGACCTCACACATGCAAGGCTAATGCTCTACCACTGAACTACAACCCCAGCCTCCCTTTCTTTTTTTTATTATATTTTCAATGAACCAGGTTTTGTTTTAATTGATTTTTCTGTGCTGACTTTCTATCACAATTTAATGATTCTTTCTCTGATTCTTATTTTTTTCTTCTGCTCATGTTGGGTTTAATTTGTTCTAGATAACTGATTTCAGATCTTTCTTCTTCTCTGATATATGTAGTTAATATTACATATTTCCCTTTATGTTTTGCCTGTACTGCATCCCACAAATTTTGATAAACTGTTTTTGTTTTCATTCAGATAAAAATACTTTTTACTTGAGATTTTCTTTTGGCCTCTGTGTTGCTCAGAAGTGGGTTGATTCATATCCAAGTATTTGGGGGAATTAGTTTTCCAGCAATCTTCCTGTTACTGATATCTAGTTTAATTCTATTGTGGCCCAAGGGAATCTAATAAACTCAACATCAGTAAATAGTTTTTCTTGCATAACTAGCAACTGAGCCACTTTGAAATTTAACTTTGGTTTTGATCTTATCCCCCCCCTCTTTTTTCCAAGTATTTTTTGGTTGTAGATGGACACAATATCTTTTTTTATTTATTTTTATGTGGTGCTGAATATTGAACGCAGTGCCTCACACGTGCGAGGCAAATGCTCTACCACTGAGCTACAGCTACAGCCTCCGCCCTTTTTTTAAATGAAGATTCACTGCTTTGACACACTGATATCAGCAATTTATTTTAAATATTCTAATTTTTATGATTGTTTATTTCCTGTGAGTTTTATGATTATTGATATCCTATGAGTTAGGAATATTTTGATGAGTGCTTATTTTCTGGTAATATCAATGTATGATGTTTATTTTGCCATTTAATTTGACAACAGAATAATCTACATTCTACTGTGCCTTAAAGGCAAGAATTTAAAGTCCATTTTTCTCTTTTCTTGTCTTGATATAGTGGTGTGCTCGGGTGAAATAAATGGAAAAGGTTTGGTATGGTAGTCTGCATGACAACTGAAACACTGCATAGTTATAATTGTCACTTTAATTTGTGGTGTGCTAAGCAGCAGTATGAAGCTATGAAAGCACCATGTACTGTCTGTGTTGCAGCTGTTCGACTCTGCCAGCACAAAAATAGCCATAGGCGACACATGGATGAATAAGCATGACTGTGTTCCTATTAGATTTTATTTCAGTCTCTCAATTTCCTGTTTTTTGTTTTTGTTTTGCTTAGTTTTCTTTGGTGGCTTTTGGACTGAACCCAGGGCAAGCATTCTACCACTGAGTTAGTTATGCCTTTGCCATCCTATAATTTTTTATGTTAGGAAACATGATTTTTTATTTGTTTTTCAACCATTAGAAACACTACAACCATTCTTAGCTGATGGACTGCACAAAAACATCAAATAGGCCAGTTTGAGCCTAACCATTATAGTTTGCTGATCCTTGATATATCAGTGTAAGGAACACTTTATTTCACATTATTTTTAATGAGCTCATTTATTTTTACACAAAACGGAATGCTGTTTCTTTAATAGTAAGCCCAGATTGGTCTTCTTTTCATTCCTATTTATCAGTCTTTTTTTTTTTTTAATTAAAACTTTTTTGTTATACATGTAATTTTGGAAGGTTTTTGTTTATTTGTTTTTGGGAGATTGAACTCAGGGGCCCTGGACCACTGAGCCACATTTCTATCCCTATTTTGTATTTTATTTAAAGTAACAGGGTCTCACTGAATTGCCTAATGCCTTGCTTTTGCTGAAGCTAGCTTTGAGCTTGGGATCCTCCTGCATCAGCCTGAAGAGCCATTGGGATTACAGGCCTGCACCAACACGCCCTGCTGGAAGGTATTTTTTAGGAGTAAAAAGAAAGGAAAGAAATCTTATAATATTTTGTCACTGATATTTTGAAATGTTAACATTTTCATAATTGTTTTGAATTTTTTATATATAAATCTAAATTTGTGCCTTATAAAAATGAGATAAATGCTATTTTGCAACATTTAAAAAATTAATATATTTGAAAATGTGTTCATATCTACATTGTTCTTAATGTTGACATGAATTTCATTGTATGGAAATAGCACCACTTATTACTTATGGAAATATGACAGTTTATTTAATTTCCCTACTGAAGGATATTTAGGGTGTTCACCAATATCTGCTGGTACAGTGTAGTCATCAGCCTTCTTCAGAGCATGAAAACAGCAGTCCTTTAATGATTGGAGACTTCTTAAGCTTTACTTTCCTAGTGTCCAGTTTTATTTATCTTTCTAAAACCTTCCTCTGACTATTTGTAGCCTAAGTGGCCTACAAAAATCAATGATTTTTCACAATGATGATAATGTTTAATATTTGTACTGTTTTGTAATGCAGTATTCAGTAATATTTGAAATGTGAAGAGTGCTACATGGAAATTTAAAATTATGTAATTTTTATTTATATTTTAAAAACCGTGTGTGGCTCCTAGCTTGAGATCCTCCTGCCTCAGCCTTAGTAGCTGGGTTTATAGATGTGTGTGCCACTGCATCTGGCTTTAGCTTCTATTTTTATAGTAATTTGTTAATGATACCTCTAGTTATTCAGGCTTAAAATAGAAGCCATCCTTTAGTGCTTATGTCTTCTTCATGCCCTCTGTTATGGTTTGGATCTAGAAATGTCCCCAAGAAAAGCTCATTGTTTGCAAGAATCATCCTCAGTGCAATGCAGGAATGTTCAGAGGGTAAAGTCAATAGATTGTGAGATCTCAGCAGTTTGGGAGGATTGTGAGTTCTGAGCAACTTAGAGAGGCCTTAAGCAACTCAGCAAGACCCTGTCTCAAAAAACAATTAAAAAATGTTTGAAGGTCTTGGCTCAGTGGTAGAGCAATTGCATAGTATGGATGACGTATTGGCTTTGATCCTCAAATAAATAAATAAATAAAGTTATTGTGTCCACCTACAACTAACAACAAATTTAAGAAGTTGTTTTTGTTAAAAGGATTGGGTTTGGCGAAGTGGCTCAATGGTTAAGTGCCCTTGAGTTCAATCCCCAGTACACACATCCTCCAAAAGATAGATTATAAGAGCAATCACCTCATCAGTGGATTAATCCATTTGGTAGATTAATAATTTGAGTGGACTACTGGATGGTAATTGTAGGCAGGTGGAACATGGCTGGAAGAAGTAGGTCACTGGGGGCATACCCTTTGACTATATCTTGTCCTGATTTCTGTTGCACACTACCCACCTTCCACCTCCTCTTTTTGCTCTATGGCTGCCATGAGCTAAGCAGCTTTCCTCCACTGGGCCCTTCTGCCATGATGTGCTGCCTCACCTCAGACCTAGAACAATGGAGTTGACTGACTATGGACTGAGATCTCTGAAACTGTGAACCCAAAATAAACTTTTCTTTCTCAAAGTTGTTCTTATCATGTATTTTGGTCATAGAGAAGAAAAGTTGACTAACACACCCTCTTTCTTTGGCAATTCTTACCAACTGTCCCAATTTTGTTATGGTTCTCCCATCATTCTTGTGGGAAATGCCTCAAAATTAAATGATTGCCATGTTTTCTGATTTTTATATTTAATTTATGTCTTCTCCATCATATATTTTGCATGGTACAGTCAGATTGGATTTCTTAATATTGCCTATCTCATCAAGAAGCCACAGTTGCTCCCTTTCTCCTAAGGCTGCTTTAAAAAAGTTTTCTTGGTTTCCATTATATGATCCAATTTTATTTTGTGTTTTACATGTTTTACTGAATTGTTTTTTAAATAAGCTGTGCTTATTTCTGATTTTTTTTTTTTTCCCACTGAAGCTGAGCTGTTCTAGATTGGTAATCACCTGTGATAGTAATGACTAATGCTTATTCAAGTTTAATTCTCTCCTTTCTGGGCCCATAAGAAATTATGTTTAGTCAGGGTCACATGACTAGTCCTACCAATGTAATAAGAGTAGAAATGATTTGTGTCACTTCTAGGCTCTGACACTTAAGAGCCAGTATGCCTTTTCCTCTTCTTTTCCCCTTATCTTGTGATATGTGAGAGGTAACATATGTTCCTAATGATGTAATTCATGTGGCAGAACCATCATCAGGCTGGGTTTCTGAGTGACTAAGTGGAGTAGTCTCCCAGGTTAGAGATATAGGAGAAATGGACCTTTTAATGACCCTCATTTTAGGCCTAATTGCTGCCCAAAGTCTGTATTTCTTAAATCTATTGCTTTGGGGTTTAAGGTTTAACATGAATTTTGGAAAAGATACATTCAGACTGTAGCACCCATACACATAATAGGGTCAACAAATGTCCAGTTTGTCCAGGATTAAGAAAAATTGGAGAATCCTTAACAAACATAGACAAGTTGGTCTCCCTTCTTCACCTATGTTAGTTGTTATTTATGTTATTTCTCATTTGTAAGAGACTCCATGCTCCACAAAAATTAGTCTTTTTCAATCTGTCAATAAACCTGTATTTTATTACCTTTTTTCCTGCTGTGCATAATTTTTTTTCTACCCAAATGAAGGTGATTTTAAAATTTTGTGGTTATTCTTCATATTGTTTTCCTTGTAAGCCCAAGTGCAAAGTAATACACACACACACACACACACACACACACATTCTAAGGCTAACTTCTTAATGGGAGATATTGGTTTCTTATTGCTGTCTTTGCTATCCTGTTTGTTCTCTGAAATATAAGGTAGAATTCACTTGCCTTGCTTTTATAAATAGGATCTGCTATAGAGCTCATTGACTGTAATGTGGGTAGGGTTTGGTTTCAAGTTCATTATACAGTGAGTGTGAGAAATGGCCAAGTGAGGTGGTGCTATTCATGACTCAGAATCTCTGTCATATGAGCCGGGTGTGGTGGCACATGCCTGTAATGCCAGCAGCTCAGGAGGTTGAGGCAGGAGGATGACAAGTTCAAAGCCAGCCTCAGCAAAAGTGAGGCATTAAGCAACTCAGTGAGACCCTGTCTCTAAATAAAATACAAAATAGGGCTTGGGATTTGGCTCAGTGATTGAGTACCCCTGAGTTCAATCCCTGGTACCCCCCTCCAAAAACAAAATAAACTTTCTCTGTCATATTACATATCCTTCATTATTTCCTAAATGAGTCATGTATTGGGTACAGATTTTCCATAAATAGTTAACTCTTACACACTTAATCACAACTAGTTAAGTTTTCTATATATGCTAGTTTGTGTTGAGTACAGTAAACCTTATTCTAGGTTACATATTCTGATTAGTAAAAATACTTCTGGTTTGCATATTTTTTGCCAAATAATAAGTTTTGTTATAATCAAGTTTGCATATATTAACATGAAGCTCCTTGATTCTGTGGTACTTAGTATGAATTTGTGTGTATGTGTGTGTGTGTGTGTGTGTGTGTGTGTGTGGGAGAGAGAGAGAGAGATGGAGAGATATACTAAACCCAGGAATTGAACCCAGGGCTCTGTACATACTAGGCAAACACTTTATCACTAAACTATACCCCTGTTCTCTTTATTTTAATTTTTTTTTTTTTTTTGGTCCAGAGATTGAACCTAGAGGCATTTAACCATTGAGCCACATCTCCAGTCCTTTCTATATTTTATTTTGAGTCAGAGTCTTGCTAAGTTACTTTGGGCCTCGCTAAATTGCTGAGGCTGGCTTTGAACTCATGATGCTCCTGCCTCGGCCTCCTGAACTGCTGGCATTATGGGCATGGGCTACTGGGCCCAGCTGTGGTAGCTTATTTATTCATTTATTTATTTATTCATTTTTTGGTACCAGGGTTGAACTCAGGAGCACTTGATCACTGTGCCATATCCCCAGGCCTATTTTGTATTTTATGTAGAGACAGGGTCTCACTGAGTTGCTTATGCCTCATCATTGCTGAGGCTGCTTTGAACTTGTGATCCTCTTGCCAACCTCCTGAGCTGCTGGGATTATAGTCGTGTGCCACCATGCCCAGTTCATTTATTTTTTATTTTTTAGTTGTAGTTGAACACAATACCTTTATTAAATTTTTTTTACATGGTGCTGAGGATTGAACCCAATGCCTCACATGTGCTAGGAGAGCGCTCTACCGCTGAGCCACAACCCCAGCCCTCATTTATTTTTATTACTGAATGATATTCCATTGTGTGGACATTCCATAGTTTGTTTATTCATTCATCTTTGGAAGAATATAAATTGTGTGCAGATGAAAAATTCCAATTCATTTGGTTAAATACCAAAGAGCAGAATAGATTTGAATTATATGGTAAGACTATGTATAGTTTTGTAAGACATTGCTAAACTGTCTTCCAAAGTGTACTTTCCCACCAGCAATATATAAGAGTTTCAGTTTCTCCATATCTTTTTCATTACTTGTTACATTCATAATTTTGATTATAGCTATTCTAGTGGGTGTGCTATGATCTCTTTGAGTTTATCTCATTGTGGTTTTAATTTGCACTTTCCTAATGGCTATTGATATTGAGCATCTTTACATGAACTTATTGACCATTTGTGTATCTTTCGAGAAATGTCTATTTCTATCCTTTTTCCATTTTTAGTGGGATTATTTATCTATTTATTGAGTTGCAACAATTTTTTATGTATTCTGTATACTAGATCCTTAACTGACATATGATTTCTGGATATTTTGTTTTGTGATTTTTCACTTTCTTGGTGTATTATCTTTTGATAATTTTTATTTTGATGGAAGTTCAGTTTATCTATACTTTCATTGATTTCTTGTGTTTTTGTTGTCTTATCTAAGAAAGTATTGCATAGTCATTTTCCTTGTAAGAGTTTTTAATAGTTTTTGCTCTAAACTTTATTTCTCTTGAACATTCTGAATTAATTTTTGTGTATGTTGTAAAGTCAGTGTCCATATTAATTCTTTTCCATGCGTATATTCATTTGTCCCAGCATCATTTGTTGACAAGGTTATTCTTTCACCCATGAATGGCTTTGGTATTCTCAAAACTCAATCGACCATATATATTTATTTTTGACTTCTTAATTCAATTCCATTTGAATTTCAATTTCAATTCCACATGCCTGATATTATAACACATACATTATCTTTAAAAAAAAATTTTTGGTAGTTGTAGATGGACAGAATGCCTTTATTTTATTTGTTTATTTTTATGTGTTGCTGAGGATCAAACCCAGTGCCTCACACATGCTAGGCAAGCACTTTGCCGCTGAGCTGAGCCCAAGAAACCATAATATACTATCTTGATCACTATAGCTTTCTAGTAAGCTTTGAAACTGAGAAATCCTCCAACCTTTTTCTTTTTCAAGATTACTTTGGCTTTTATGACTATTGCAGTTCCATGAGAATTTTCGAATTGGTCTGTCCATTTCTTGGGGCGGAGGGAAGCCCCATTTTGATGGGTTTTCATTGAATCTGTAGATCAGTTTTGGGAGATTGCCGTGTCAAATCACCTTTTCAAAACATATTTATGTAACACCATCACACATTGTGAGTCATAGTATTTCTGGAGATGGATATTGCCTCATTCTTAGCTTTTCTGTCAGGAACAGGAGACAATGATCCAGATATCCATGAAACCTGACTTTTTTGTTGTTTGTTTAAATCTGTTTTTTTACTTGCTAGTCCAGTAAGGTATTATGTGGGTTATTTGTTTTTGCTATTTAATAAATAATTGAACCATGTTGTCTGTATGTTAAGTAGACATTTTAAATTTGACTGTACTTAGTTGGATTGTCTACAGTGTTATTTATAAGCCAAAGCTAATTGTGTGAATACATATTAAAACAGAGATCATGGAGCACTAACCTAGACCCACAGAACTAGATATCCCATGCTGGGTCCTGGGGATATATATTTAAATATGTTCTAGAGGTAACTTTTTATGTGTACTACAGGTAAACATAGGGTATTGCATATGCTAGATAACACTCTACCACTGGCTACATCCCCAGCAACCCCTCTACCTTTTAAAAAATTGGAGATAGGGTCTCACTAATTTGCCCAGGCTGGCCTTGAACTTGTGATCCTTCTTCCTCAATCGGAATTCCAAGTAGCTGGGATTATAGGTGTGCACTACTTTGCCCAGCCTTTAGCTGATTTTAATGTGCCCTAGTTTGAGGAACCATAGATTTAGAAAGTATTTTGCTCTGAGAGGTCTAGCCCATTCAACTAGTCAAAACTTGTTAACATCTGATACTCACTTTGAAAACTCCACATGAATTTCAGGGCTAGAGTATAATGATTGCTGACTCACTTGACTCTTCATTTGAAACCTCTGAGGCAGGTGGAATTTGTTGTGTTAACATCTGTTTATCTTTGAAATATTTTCCCCTGGGTTTATAGTGTGGAGTTTATGGTACATTGGCCCTACTGTGTAATGCTATGCTTTAGAAAGTCTGGATAGAGAGGATTAATTAAATGAAAATCACTGAATTCTGTCTATGTCATGGGTTAGCTAAATAAATAGCCTTTTGTGTCCTAACAGGAGTAGACTTTTTCTGGTTTAGGCTTTCCACATGGTTTATTATCAAGTATGACAACTTGTCGTGTGTAATCAACATCACATTAGTCTCATGAGAATAGGCACTCCTTTAATCAGCTGCTTTCTTTAATCTGGTGGGGTGAGCCATAAGGTAACCAAGACATTATTATCATTTTTTTTTTTTTTGTGGGGGATAGTGGTGATATTGGTGGTGGTGCAATAAGCTATGTGGGTGTGTAAGTGTTTGGAGTGTACAGATTTTCTAAAAAGAGATAGGTGACAGATGGCAGATAAAGCATTCATGAGTTCCTTATTTGTCATGGTGCATCAAAAATTATACTCATGTGTTCTAGGATTCAGTAATAATTTTGCTTACTAGAAGCATTAGTTTCTAATCTGTCTCACCATGATTTATTGGAGCCTGGGCAAATCATTTAAATTCCAAGTCCATATTCTTCACATTATGAGGAGGATGGACTAGACAATTTGTATAGACTATAAATCTAAATCCAGGGTTTGGGGTCATAGCTCAGTGGTAGAGTGCTTGTTTAGCATGTTTGAGGCACTGGGTTAAATTCTCAGCATTGCATATAAATAAATAAAATAAAAAATAAAAGGTCCATCGACAACTAAAAAAAAAATTTTTTTTTAATCTAAATCTAGCCAGGCATGGTGGCACATGCCTAAAATCCCACTAGCTCAGGAGGCTGAGGCAGGAGGATTGCAAGTTCAAAGCCAGCATCAGCAAAAGCAAGGTGCTAAGCAACTCAATGAGATCCTGTCTCTAAATAAAATACAAAATGAGGCTGGGGATGTGAGTCAGTGGTCAAGTGCCCCAGAATTCAATCCCTGACCCACCCCCAAAAAATCTAAATCTAAAATCCTGATTTGGACATTGTTTAAAACTCTCATAAGCATGGAGATGATAGTTGAGATCTGATTCTTTCTTTTGTTCTCCCTATTATCTATCATGAGCCATCATCATAAATAGTCTATTTATTGTGCTATATGTGTCATTGATCTGTTCTCATGTGAAATGACTTCTCATTTTATTTCTTTTAATGTTTATCATTTCATAGCTTTAAATATATGGATAACATTTTTAGTCCTCTGAATTTATATATAATTTTATTTTTGTTATATGTAAAGTTATATGTAAATCCAAAGTTATATGTAAATCCAAAGGGGTTTCTTAAGGGTCTTCTCTCCTCAGCAAGGTTTCATATATACCTAGACAGTGCAGTGAGAGGTTAATCTATACGTGTTCATCTATTCATTGTAATCCTTTCAATTCCAAGTCCATATTCTTCACATTATGAGGAGGATGGACTAGACAGTATCATATTAGATATTGGTAGGTACCATTTTCAGATATTTGAGACTTATTTAGTCCATGCTGACTCAAGTCTTACAAGAATCAAATATCTTAAAATGTTTATAATGTAGTCAGAAAAATGATAATAAAGTATAAAGTCATCAAACAATATAGGATAGTATATATTTGTTATATTATGTATCAGACTAACTGATATCAAAAGTCTTTCACCAACCTTTAAACAAACAAGTCATGAAAACATCATGAAGAAATAGGCTTAAATTGGATCTTGAAGGGTGAACCAAATTTGAATAATCAGGAAAAGAAGGGCAGTCTCTGTAAGGTAAAAATGTAGCATAATGTGTTTTGCTTGGCAACAAGTTCAATACTTTTTTAAAATTTCTTTAGTGGTAGATGGACACAATACCTTTATTTTATTTATTTTTATGTGATGCTGAGGATCAAACCCAGTGCGTCACACATGCCAGGCAAATACTCTACCTCTGAGCCACAGCCCCAGCCTCTGGATTTTTTTTTTTTTTTTTGAGACATGGCCTTGCCAGGTTGCTGAGGCCGACCTCAAACTTGTGTTCCTCTTGCCTCAGCCTCCTGAGTCACCGGCATTACAGGCATGCACCATTCTACCCATTGCAATACTGGATTTTAAAAAATTCCTCACCACATATAATTTGATATGGTTTAAAAGAATGTATAATGGAGGGCTGGGATTGTGGCTCAGTGGCTGAGCGTTCACCTTGCATGTGTGAGGCACTGCGTTCGATCCTCAGCACCACGTAAAAGTAAATAAATAAAATAAAGGTATTATGTCCATCTACAACTAAAAAAAATTTTAAAAAAAGAATATATAATGGAAAAAATCTAAATAATAAGTAAAATCAGAAGTAGGGACACTGCATATTTCCATGGTGGAAACAGCAGAACACAGATATGTAATCTCTAATGTTATGCACAGTTATACTAGCATTGAGCAATAAATTTGATTCTTAGAAATAGGGGAAAAATTTGCTCCCAAAATGTAGGCTCTAATCTTTAGGGTATATAAAGAACTCAAAAAGCTAAGCACCAAAAAAAAAACAAAACAAAAAAACAAATAACACAATCAATAAATAGGCCAAGGACCTGAACAGACACTTCTCAGAAGAGGATATACAATCAGACAACAAATATATGAAAAAATGTTCATCATCTCTCACCATTAGAGAAATGCAAATCAAAACCACTATTAATATATCATCTCACTCCAGTATGAATGGCAGCTATTATGACGACAAACAACAATAAATGTCGGCGAGGATGTAGGGGAAAAGCACACACATACATTGCTGGTGGGACTGCAAATTGGTGCAGCCAATATGGAAAGCAGTATGGAGATTCCTTGGAAAACTGGGAATAGAACCACCATTTGACCTAGCTATCCCTCTCCTTGGTCTATTTCCAAAGGACTTAAAAACAGCATACTACAGGGACACAGCCACAACAATGTTTATAGCAGCACAATTCACAATAGCTAAACTGGAATCAACCTAGATGAATGGGTTAAAAAAATGTGGCATATATACACAATGGAATATTAGCAATAAAAAGAGAATAAAATCATGGCATTTTCAGGTAACTGGATGGTGTTGGAGAAAATAATGCTGAGTGAAGTTAGCAATACCAACAAAACAAATGCTGAATGTTTTCTGTGATATAAGGTGACTGACCCATAAATGGGGTAGGGAGGGGGAGCATGGGAGGAATAGACAAACTCTAGATAGGGCAGAGGGGTGGGAGGGGAAGGGAGGGGGCAGGGGGTTAGCAATGATGGTGGAATGTGATAGACATCACTATCCAAAGTACATGTATGAAGACATGAATTGGTGTGATCATACTTTATATACAAACAGAAATAGGAAAAATTGTGCTCTATATGTGTAATAAGAATTGTAATGCATTCTGCTGTCATGTATTTAAAAATAAAATCAATTAAAAAAGAGAGACGGGGGGAAAAGTAGAGGGATATTTTGTTGCAGGAGTAATTTTTTTCATAACTAGAAGCTATACTATTTTGATTTGGGTAGAGTATAGATCTTCAAAGGGACATCCCCACCGCAGCAAGGCATGGTGGCATACATCCTCAGCTACTCAGGAAACCGAGGCAGGAGGATCTTATGTTTATGGCTTAACTGAGCTACTTAGCAAGACCCTGTCTCAAAAGAAAAAGGGTTGGGGATATCACTCAAAGATAGTGTCCCTTGGTTCAGTTCTCAAAAAGATTTTATAGTGTTATAGAGCACAGAGAATGCAATAGAAAATGTCAATATCGAATGTGATATTAGGCTTCAAAACACTGTTTCTTAATGTTATTCTGTATAAAGCTAAAGAAATGACACCAAAATTCAGCTCAGTTAACAAGAAGTCAACACTTTGGGGACCAAGATTATCTGTATATACTTTTCTGATGGTCTAGATTAAAATGATAACATTTAGAATGTAGAGAAATGAAGACTATATTCAGGAAGCCTGATGTTTCAAGTCACATGAAGAAATTTATAAAAAATTAAATCCAATGGGCCTGTTCTCTGGCAAGGGTCTAAAATGATCAGGTATTCTGTTTCTGATTAAGGGCAAGTCAAGAGCAAAACAGTAGATGTTAAAATTGAAATATTTTTGTGGAATTGAGAAGTCTAACCATACTTTTCTCAACTTGATTGTTATCTTGCTCCTATCATCAAAGTATGTTTGCAATATCAATAGATAAAAAAAGGATTTCTCTTAAAAGTACTGTTATTCACTATGGTCCATGATGATGACTTGATCAAAATTCTTACATTTGAGTATGGGAGAGATTATTTTAGCCTGGAAAAAATTTAAACTGGGCCTGGTGGCACACACCTATAATTCTGGTGTCTTGAGAGGCTGAGGCAGGAGAATCACAAGTTCAGAGCCGGCCTCAGCCTCAGCAAAAGTGAGGCAGTGAGACCCTATCTCTAAATAAAATAAAAAATAGGGCTGGGGATGTGGCTCAGTGGTTGAGTGCCTCTGAGTTCAATTCCCTGTTACCCACCCCCCAAAAAATTTTTCCCTCTTCTTTCTCCCAGGCCTCCACATACCCACTCTCAGTTTATAATATAGTTTCCTTCATTTGTTTAATGTAGTGCAATTTTGTAACATTTTGTAACATTGTTGCTAACTGTGCAGTTAGCAAAATCAGCACTAAGGGAGATAAATCAAGAATGTAAGGGGCTGGGGATGTGGCTCAAGCGGTAGTGCGCTTGCCTGGCATGCGTGCGGCCCGGGTTCGATCCTCAGCACCACATGCAAAACAAAGATGTTGTGTCTGCCGAGAACTAAAAAATAAATATTAAAAAAAAATTCTCTCTCTCTCTCTCTCTCTCTTTCTCTCTCTCTCTCTCTCTCCCCCCTCTCTCTCCTCTCTTTAAAAAAAAAAAAAAAAAAAAAAGAATGTAATATAGGCAATTTGGTAGGACTGGGGACTGACAAAGAAAAGATTTTTAACATATCCAGAGAACAGAACAAGAGGAAAACAAAAAGTTTTTTCTGTAGGTTAAATGTGGGGCAATTTGGGGTACAGCAGCATAGTTCCTTTTATACCTTTAAAAATCTTCATAGAGGACTAAGGTGTAGCTCTAGGTAGAGCACTTGTCTAGCATGTACAAGATTCTGGATTTAATCCCCAGCACAGTAAAATAAAAAGTTTCAGCCAGGTTTGGTAGTCTCCTGTAATCCCAGTGTTTCAGGAGGCTGAGGTAGGAGGATCGCAAATTCAAAACCAGCCTCAGTAATGGCAAGATGTTAAGCAACTCAGTGAGACTCTGTCTCTAAATAAAATACAAAATTGGACTGCGGATGTGGCTCAGTGGTTGAGTGCCCCTGAGTTCAATTCCTGGTACCCCTTCTCTACCCCCCTACCCCCCCCCCCAAAAAAAAAAGAGATAATTAAGGATCTTTATAATCTGAAGTGGGGAGAAAGAATCCATCTCCTATCACCACTAAAGTCACAAGTTTTTGCTTTTGTTTTTGTTTGGTGGTGCAAGGGATCAAAACCAGGGCCTCACACAACCTAGGCAGGTCCTCTTCAGCTGAGCTACACCCACAGCCTTCTTTTAGTTGGCTTTATCATAGTCAGCTTTTTAAAGAACAGATAGTATACAAAAAGAGAGAACTTACATATATTAATTTCTTTATTTCCTGTTGAGTTCATGTGTTTCTGAAGGTTCTGCTCTTTTTTCTCTATTCCTGGCAGAAACATGGTCTTATTCTTTTCTGTTTTTTATCAGATTTCATTCAACAGCAGGTTCCCTTTGTTGCCCAGGCTGGACTCAAACTCATGGGCTCAAGTGATCCTTCTGCCTCAGCCTCCTGACTAGTTGGTACTACAGGCATGTACCACCACACTTGGCTTCCAGATTTCACTTTTAATGGACCCCAAAACATCTAGTTGTTAAAGTTTATTAGTGGTTGAAAAAAATATTTCCTAGCCTCCCTAGCCTTGACAATGTGATTTAATTTTGCATTTTCTGACTGAATAGTTTAAAATACTATAGTATTTTAATGGCTTCCATCTCCCTCTTTCAATAGTAACTTTCTTGTTGGTTTCAGGGGTTCAACTAGATATAGCTTCACAGTCTCTGGACCCAGAAGTATTTTTAAAAGTTAAATCTGAAATTGAAGAAGAGCTAAAATCCCTGGACAAAGAAATTTCTGAAGGTCTGTTTATTCTTATTTTCCTAGTCAATTAGCAGATTCTTTCTGGTTAGTTTGGTTTTCTGTGGCTTAGTTTGATTTTCATAGTAAGTAGTTCTCAACATTACACAACTTAACTGGTATGGGATTATAAGGATATGAAACTAGAAGGTAGCCTTTTTTTTCTTTTCCTGGGGGACATATTTATAAGTTTCTCAACTATACCCTACCATTTAGATGTAGCCTTCTCTGGTTTTAAGCAATGAATTAAATGATGTTAAGGTTCTTTCCATTCAATATGATTTGATTTATATTTGGTAACTTTATAACTAATAACAGCATGAAAGAGAGAGCTTCTCATTTTTACATGTATATAAGCTATAGATTGTTATAGTGTAGGTATCATTTTCTAGCCACATATTTTGCACTGAACACTACTTCATCATAAGTTTTAAAAATAATTGTCATTCTACTAGCTGTGTGAAATTATAGTCATTAAATGAACATTTACCCAATTGTTCCTTTATTATTGAGAGGAGCATTTGGTTACTTCCTGTTTTCACTTCCACAAATAATTCTACGTTGAACGTTTTGCTCAGTGATTTTAAAAAATGACTTTATTGAGGTATATTTCACATACCCTAAAATTTACCCATTTAGAAGTTGTAGTTAAGTGGTTTTTAGTATATGCACAGAATTGTGTAACCATCCCATAATCTAAATTAAGAATACTTTCAACTCTGCAAAAAGAAATACTGTGTAGATTAATAATCACCTCCACTAACCCCACCCCAGTCCCACCCAGGCAGCCACTGATCTGCTTTCTATTTCTGTGACTTTGCCTATTCCAGGTATATCTGTAAATGAAATCATGTACTATGTGGTTTTTTTGTGACTGACTTCTTTTATTTAGCACAAGGTTTTTAAGGATCATTCATGTTGTAGCAGGTATCAGTATTTCATTATTTTTTGCTGTTGAATAATATTCCATTGTATGGATATGCCATATTTTGTTTATCCATTCATCAGTTGATGGGCATTGATGGACATGGAAGTTGTTTCCAGTTTTTCACTATTATGTATGATGCTGCTGTGAATGTTCTTGTACACATTTTTTGAGAGCTTTATAATTATACACAGTAGTTGGATTCATCCCAACAAACTCATACATGCATGAAAATTGATTACCCTTTTCCTTCCCATCCCCCCTCCCGTCCCCCATTCTCCTTCCTCTGCTCTACTAGAATTTGTTTTACAGTACTGGGGATTGAACCCAGGGCCTTGTGCAGGCAAGGCAAGCACTCTACCAACTGAGTTATATCCCCAGCCCACTACCTAATAATCTTTAATGAGCAAATTTATAAATCATGTTTATAAATCAGTTACCTGTTAGTACAGAAAGAATCTGAATAGAAATATATAAATAATCCAAAAGCCTGTTGATCTTCTCTTTTATATTCATTTTATCAACTTTTTTTAAAATGGTGTTGGAGATTGAACCCACAGCTTTGTGCATGAAAGGCAAGAACTCTATATCTATATCCCCAGCCCTTCGTTTTATCAACATTTTAATTTATTAAATTTCCAGTTCTCTCTTAAGTCTTGATACACAGTCTTCCACCCGCCACCCTTTTGAGATGAGGTCTCACCAGGTTGCCCAGGCTGGTCTCTAATTCCCAGGCTCAAGCACTCTTCCCACCTTAGCCTCTTAAGTAGCTGGGACTAGAGGTCAGCCACAGCACCCAGTTTCTTCATGTACACTTTGATATTAGAAGTGCTGCATAATAAAATGGGCAAAAGGGAGAAAGGAAAAAAGAGCAACAAAAGGTGTAAATATAATCTCTAAGTCCCATATTATCCAAAGCTAATCATTAAAATGAATACTCTAGGGGCTGGGGTTGTGGCTCAGAAGTAGAGCACTTGCCTAGCATGCGTAAGGCACTGGGTTCAATTCTCAGCACCCCATAAAGTAAAATAAAGACATTGTGTCCACCTATAAGAAAAAAAATAAGTATTTAAAAAAATGAATACTCTAAAGCTTGCTCAGACAGCAAAGTAATTATGAACTCTGTAGGCATTTGCATCTTTCTTGGATGTAAGCAAGGTGTATTAAAATTTGCAGCCTTCTAGGAACAAGCCAAGATGAATGCACAGCATTTTATGAAAATAATTGGTAACTCTGAGGAGTGGGTGTAAACCACTTGCTTTACTGGGATTCTGTGCTGACATCCAGCTTGCACCCTAAAATGACAGTCATTCTCCCTATTCTTCCTAGAGTCAGGGAATGGATAAGTCTCTATAACATGAAGTTGGGAAATAGAGAAGCTAGTAATTTGAACTAAGAAGAGGTAGAATATGATTATGATTACTTTTTCCATATTTGGCTCTTATATTACCTTCATAGTTTTAAAATTTATCTGCAGAAATAATTGAGATAGAAAGTTCATTTTAATAAGAAATGAAAGCAATGGACTCATTTTCTGAGTTGGAATACACTCATCATAGAGTGTGATTTAAGAAGTGGTACATTTATAAAAGCAAAAACAAAACCTTAAAAATAAATATCAAGAGAAGAATAATAGAGCCTAGAGTTAACTCTCATTTATTATTCTTATGCTAAATTGGCCAGTAGGCATAAACTAAATTGGTTAGATATTCCCCCTCTGTGCTGGGGATAGAACCCAGGGTCTCTCCCATGCTAGGATTCCAGTAAGCAATATCCATAGCCCTGTTAGTGTATTTTGACATGTCAATATAGTTGCTTTCTTCTTTTAAAACTGATTTTCCATTAAAACTCTGCCTTTAAAAAAACTCTAGGGGCTGGGGATGTGGCTCAAGCGGTAGTGCGCTTGCCTGGCGTGCGTGCGGCCCGGGTTCGATCCTCAGCACCACATACAAACAAAGATGTTGTGTCCGCTGAAAACTAAAAAATAAATATTAAAATTCTCTCTCTCTCTCTCTCTCTTTCTTTAAAAAAAAAATAAAAAATAAATTAAAAAAAATAAAAAAACTCTAAATTTAGAACCTATCAACTTTTGTATTCCAGATAAGATTAATATCTATAATGATTATCTGACCTTTATAAGTGGTTATAACTATTAACTTTTTCCTAATATTAAATATCTTAGTACCATGAGCTTTTTTAGTACAGCTTTATTTACTAAATTGGTTTTTCTCTTGCCTTGTCTTCAGCCTTCACCAGCACAGGCTTTGACCGTCACACTTCTCCAGTGTTTAGCCCTGCTAACCCAGAAAGCTCAATAGAAGACTGCTTGGCCCATCTTGGAGAAAGAGTATTGCAGGAACTGAAAGAACCTCTGCATAAAGCATTGCAAATGCTCCTCAGCCAGTGAGTTACCATTGCTGAGTGGGAATGTGCTTCTCTAAGTAGTCTCGGATCTCTCATGCGGCGCTGGATTGGTTAAGGCTTTGTTTTAGGTGAACAGTGTCATTTCTTTTCTCACTTTTCTTCGCTTTTTTTTCTTTTGCTTTCCCAAAGCATCTCTGTGTTTTGAATGACAACTTTGCCTCTAAGTAGTGATTTAACTGTTCCGACAAAGATTTGATGGTTTGTATTATTTATTGAGCTATCAGATTTCAATGGATGCATTTAACCGTGTTGTAAACACAAGCTATTGCACTTGTTCTGACCACTTTTTACTATGGTTTTTACCATATCCCAGATATCGCTAAACTTTAGGGACTTCTGTCCATGGAACTACTTTCACATTTTTTTTTTAATTTTTATTGTAGACAATATTTGTATTGTCTACAATAAAAATATTTTTATTTTACTTATTTATTTTTATGTGGTACTGAGGATCGAACTCAGTGCCTTACACGTGCTAGGCAAGCGCTCTGCTACTGAGCTACAACCCAGCCCTACTTTCACATTCTTATAGTAGACTTCCTTCCTAGCTATGCATCAACCATATTAAAGCTAGAAACTTATTAATAAAAATGAAAGTATATTAAAATAGAACAAATTCATTTGTTGTAGAAAGTTATTTTTCTCTAGTTCTTTGCTGACAATTATTAAGGAATTGATGTGAGTTAGCGACATATTTATCTTACTGAAGATTGACAACTTTATAAAATAGGAAGAAGACTGTTGTTTATTAAAAGGGCCAAAATTCAGATGCTAAATTACTGTTGTAGTACTTTACTACAACAATAATTTCTTACTTTTATGTAGGGACAATTTATATATTTGTTGCAAGGAAGCAATTTTAGGAGAATTCAGTTAAATGAACAAACAGAAAACTCCTAATTATACTTAGGGAAATGAAATCATATTTGAAATTTTTTTTAAATATATATTTTTTTAGGTGTAGATGGACACAACACAATGCCTTTATTTTTATGTGGTGCTGAAGATCAAACCCGGGTCCCGCCCATGCTAGACAAGCTCTCTACTGCTGAGCCACAATCCTAGCCCCATATTTGAATTTTTTAATCTTAAAAAGTTTGTTTAAGCCAGGCATGGTGGCCCATACCTGTAATCTCAGTGACTCAGGAGGCTGAGGCAGGAGGTTTGCAAGTTCAAACCCAGCCTCAGCAAGACCCTGCCCCCTATTAAATAAATAAATAAATAAAGCCGGGAATATGGCTCAACAATCCCTGGTACTAAAAAAAAAAAAAAATTGTTTAAAGATAAAAATGAAAGAAATATATAGGTGCCAGGAAGTAGAACTTAAATAGGAAATGTGGATCAAAATAGTGATGTCAAAAAGTGTTCAGTGGAGCCTTAAGCACTGAGGTTGCTATAGGAGCCCCTGAAAAGGTAAGGGGTAGATTGAGTTAGTGGGGCTTATTAGGACCTCTCTACGCTTCTTAAGCCAGGACGCTATACTTCCATATGTTTTTTATATATGAAGTTTCATGTAAGGTTTGAAGAAAGAAATTTGCAACTTTGCCAAAAAGGAAACCAAAACAAAAAACCTTGTAAAAGCTATTGGGAGTAAAATAACTAAGTGATAGGCACAGGCAAAAGATTCTGTTTCTAATTTGATGGAAACCATTTATGGCTTTGAAACCTTTTCATTCTTTTTTTTTTTTTTTTAATATTTTTTAGTTGCTAATAGACCTTTATTTATTTATATGTGGTGCTGAGAATCAAACCAGTGCCTCACACATGCCAGGCAAGTGTGTTACTGCTGAGCCCCAGCCCCAGCCCCTGAAACCTTTTTATTCTTTATGTCAGTTTTTTCATTTGTTAGCTTTAACTTTGCTTTGATAATATCAACTCTTCCAAGAAGAATATCATATAGTTTTTTTTTTTTAATATTGTTCCTGGAGTCTTTTTGTAATCTATAGAAAAAAATTTGATCTCATCTCACTATAAATTATGTTTGCAAGAAAATTGGTTTAGATGAATGTTTTCCCAAGCCTTGAATACCAGTGCAGTTATTTTAATATATTTTAGTTGTCAGTGGATCTTTATTTTTTATATGCGGTGATAAGAATCAAACCCAGTGCCTCACACATGCTAGGCAAGCACTCTAATGAGCCACAACCCCAGCCCCAGCATAGCAAAGTCAGATCTTCCTGTGAATAAAATTTTTTCAGAAGTCTACTTTTGAAAGTTTTTAATTTTGTTACTAATACCTTGAAAATAACTAACTGGTGATATATTAGAAGTATTATACAGGTTGAAGGCAATATCTTAAGGTGGAAAATACCATCTGCTCCTCCAAACAGTTTTGTTAAAGTAGGAAATTACAATAATGCTGAACTCTTCATGCGGAACACCAGCAATTTTAAAAGGTACCCACCTCTCTTTTTTTTTGCTCTTAGGCCTGATTAGGTTATTCATCTTCTTAACTTTTCTATGTATTAGATTTTTTTTTGAATGTTTTAAGCTTCTGCATCTCTTATGTGTACATGTAATGTTTCAAATCGTGTTTCATTCTGAAGGATGCTAAAGTACTTTAGCCTGATAGACATGCTACTTATAAGGACTACTGTGACCCACAGCAGCATCAAACAGTTCAGGAAAGGAAGTGAAGGGACTGATATACACAAGTAAAACTTCAGGGAGAATATAGGTAGGTAGACTACATAGTATCTACTGAAGTTCAAGCTTTACAAGATTGAAGTGTATACTCCAAGGCTTCTTGAAAAAATACTAAGCTTACTTTAATGAGAATGTGATATCAGGAAGTTAGTACATACTGTATCCATCTTACTATTAAAAAGATCATCCCTGGTATTTCAGTATCACTCTAATATTGATTTGATATTGATGTGTATAAAAGATTTTATGTATGTCTTCAGAACTGTTTTCTGAAATATCTAAACCAGTGCTATTCAGTAAATGTAATGCAAATCAAATATATGCAATTAAAATTTTTGGCAGCCACATACAAAGTATGAAATTAATTTCTAAAATTTAATAATATATTTTCAGCCTAGTATATTCAAATTTCATTTTAACACATACTCAGTATAAAAAATTATTAGTGGGATAGACTACATTCTTTTTACTTACTGTTTAAAATTCAGCGTGGGGCTGGGGATGTGGCTCCAGCGGTAGCGCGCTCGCCTGGTATGCGTGCGGCCCGGGTTCGATCCTCAGCACCACATACAAACAAAGATGTTGTGTCAGCCGAGAACTAAAAAATAAATATTAAAAAAAAAAAAAAAATTCTCTCTCTCTCTCTCTCTCCCCCACTCTTTCTTTAAAAAAAAAAAAAAAAAAAATTCAGCGTGTAGATTATACTTTCAGCACAACATAGCCACATTCAAATGCTCATTAGCCATATGTGGCATTGAGACATTGTCAAGGCTTTTGTCAAAATCCTCACTTGAAATGGGAGCAGTGTGACCTTTGGAGTCAGATCTAATTGAGCTTGAATTCCTACTTTGTTCTTTTTAGCTTTGATATGTAATATAAAATATACATACATAGAAATATTCTACCTATCATAATAGGCTATCAATAAATTGTAACTGTTATCAATCTTAAATATTCATAGGCTGAAGAAATCAGACCCGAGTGGTCAGAGCAGAAAATGCCTTTGAAGTGGAATTTTAAAGTCCTATAGAGAGCTAGAAGTGTAGCTTAATGGTAGAGAGCTCATCTAGCATGTGTAAGACCTTGGTTTGATTCCCAGCACTACACACAAAACAAACAAAAAAGCTCTAAAATCCTACGAAAGCAAGACTTCTTCACTCCTTTTTACATGTCTGTTAACACTTTGCCCAAAACGGGGTTGGAGGTCTTGAATCTATTATCCAAGCTATTGTTGCCTTTATGTCTTATTTGGTACAATTTTTTGTGTTTGTTTAATTTGCACATGAGATCAGTGTTTAAAATATAGTACTTAAAGCCCTTCAACAAATTAATGAGACTTTGCTGTCATCACTCAGTGATTTCAGGATTTTTTTTTGTCTGTTTTTTTGTTTTGTTACTGGGGATTGAACCCAGGGGTGCTTTACCACTGGGTCATATCCCCAGCCCTTTTTATTTTTTATTTTGAGACACAGTCTCAGTTGCTTAGGCCCTCACTAAGTTTCTGAGACTGGCCTCGAATTTGGAGTCCTCCTGCCTCAGCCTCCCAAGTTACTGGGATTACAAGCATACGCCACCACACCTGGCAATGATTTAGGTTTTTGATATGACTAGAACTTGCATGTTTTTGATATGACTAGAACTTGCTAATTTCCTTGCCCTCCAGGATTATATTTTTTTATTATTGTTATTTTCTGATCCCTCCAGGATTTTATATCATAAGACTACAAGTTAAAAATAGGACACCAACTAATTATAACAAGTAAAATAAATAGGGCACCAAGCCAGGCATGATGGCACATGCCTTTAATCCAAGCAGCTTGGGAGGCTGAGGCAGGAGGATCATGAGTTCAAAGCCAACCTCAGCAACTCAGCAAGACCCTGTCTCTAAATAAAATATAGTGGTTAAGTACCCCTGGGTTTAATCCTCACTACCAAAAAAAGAAAAGGCACCAATTTTTGACATTATTTATTCTAATTCCTTGTATCCTTAGTTTGAAAATCTTCCAGTAACATGTTTCTTTTTTTTTTTTTTTTTTTAGAAAAATTTTTTGGGTTGTAGATGTACACAAATCTTTATTTTGTTTATTTATTATAATGTGGTGCTGAGGATCAAACCCAGTGCCTCACACTTATTATTCAAACGCTCTACCACTGAGCCACAATCCCAGCCCCAGTAACATATTTCTTTAGTTCTTAAATATTATAGATGTTTTGGCTTTTAAAAGTGTTAAAATTATACTTTTAATTTTATTTGTTGTTATTTGATATTAATAACCCAAGTATTTATCTGCAACATAAATAAGTTCTATCAGATAATTTCTAAGTAATTACAAAAAATTTATTAGATGATACATTTATCTTACTATTTTAATAACTACTTTCCCAAATATGCATCTAATGCTATAGAATGCTTGGAAAAAATGAAGCCCAAATACTAAAAACCATATCTTATATAAAACAATATGTTGAATAATCTTAGTCACTTTAGCAAAAGATTCAAAAAAACAATAGTGTCTTTATATTTATTCATCTGAAAATTTAGAATTTTTCTTTTTTGTGACACAGACTTTTAAAAAATTCTCTACAGGCCAGTGACATATCAGGCATATCGTGAATGTACACTGGAGACCGCAGTTCATGCCAGCGGCTGGAGCAAGGTATTAACCAAATTATCTTTATTCTTACAAGATTTTAGTGTGATAATGGTAAAGTATAGGAGGAATCATTAGTGTATTACATTAAGAAAGTGTTAGAGCTCTTTAATGCGTAAATATAACTATGTTAAGTGGATATTTCTTATTTAATTGTTGTTTTGATTAATGCTACTTCTGCTTGGCCCAAAAATATGTCCCTCATAGTATGTTCTCCTTCCTTTCTACACACTCTGAATTTCCTATCATTTCTTCATTTCCTTGTATTAGAGGTGACTTTTATCTCCATATGGTTATTTATTAAAATGTGAGTATATCTTGGAGAAGACTGACTTCATTTGAGAGATCTTCTTATTATTTTCTTAACTAATATCATTTGTGTCTTATAGTTTGAAAGTATTTTGTGTCACATCCCATCTGATATCACGACCATCCTTTTAAGACGGCAGAATGAATTTTATTAGATTTTTGTGTTGTTTATTAGGTCAGATGACTAATCAGGAAAAAAATGAAAGAAATTGCCTAGGTCTTCTTAACTAATAAATATTGGAGCTAACACTAGAGCTAAGATCTAAATTAGAAAATTTTAACCTCAGAGGGTTTTTTGTTGTTGTTGTTGTTGTTTTTTGCTATACCATACTGTTTGTCCATTATCTTAGACTGTATTTTCTACTTATCACCTTGGAAAGGTGAGTATAAGAGGATGTAATATGAAGAAGTATGGCCCCCAGGTGATTTAGCATCAGGGAGGAAAAATTTCAGCACCAATATTTTTACAAATAGCCACCTCTACTCAGAGTTCTTTGTACAGTCATTCCTATATAGTATTCAGTATGCCTAGAGGATTGTTTACAGGACCACTCTCAGATACCAAAATTTGTTATGTTCAAGTTCCTTGTATAAAATGGTGTAGTATTTGCATATATGCACTTCTCCTGTGTCCTTTAAATCATCTCTAGATTACTTAATTTAACTAATACACTGTAAATGCTACATAGGTACTTGTTATACTGTATTGTTTAGAGAATGACAAGGAAAAACATCTGTGCATGTTCAGTTCAGATGCAGTTTTCCAAATATTTGCAATCCAAGATTGGATATAGAACCCAAGGATATGGAAGGCTGGCTGTAAATAGGTCAGACAGTGTGACCATATGTGCCTAATTGATGTATATTGGGTATGCAATCTGATTTGTTTCAAATCTCAGCTTTTTAAAAAAAATTTAATTGGTAGTCAACATTGTTTTTATCATGTACAACATGGTGTTTTGAAGTATGTATACATTGTAGAGTATTTAAATCTAGCTGATTAACAAATATGTGACCTCATTTATCATTTTTGTGGTTAAAAACACACACTCACCCTCTTCACATTTTTCAAGAATGCAATATATTGTCATTAATTATGGTCATCATGCTATGCAGTAGATCTTTTGAAATATATTCCTCCTATCTAATGGTAATTATGTATCCTTTGAACAAGGTCTCCCTATCTCTTTCTCTTCTTAACTATTGCAGTCTCTTGTAACCATTACATCTCCTTGTTTAACTAGATCTGCTTCTCTGAGATCAAAATTTTTTTAGTTTCTCAAACATCAGCTTTATCACAGATTAAATTTATTTAGGCAGGTTAATTAAGCTTTCTGAATCTTAGTTTTCTCATCTGTGAAATGGAGACAGTACTACTAACTTTATACATTTAATTAGAACTAGTTGAGATTATATGTGTAGCACATTATCTGT
Organism: Marmota marmota marmota; assembly: GCF_001458135.2. Classification (NCBI taxonomy): domain Eukaryota; kingdom Metazoa; phylum Chordata; class Mammalia; order Rodentia; family Sciuridae; genus Marmota; species Marmota marmota. Next base: position 9,200,553 of record NW_026000171.1, read on the forward strand.
CACCATAAAAAGCATTCAGTAAAAGGTAAAAGATTTATACCATGTAAAGAGAGACCAGAGTAGTATTATAAGCACTCAGCAAACAGCAACTAATGTACTAGTTTCTGTTTTTGTTTTTCAGTGCTTGGGATGAAACCCAGGGTCTTACACATAGTAGGCAAGCGTGATACCACTGAGCTTCAACTCCAGCCCTTCTTAATTTTACTTTATTTTATTTACTTATGTATATTTTTTGCAGTACTAAGATTTGAACCCAGGGTCTCACACATTCTAGGCAAGTGCCGGACCACTGAGCCCTACACTTTGATTTTGAGACAAGGTCTTACAAAATTGCCAAAGCTGACCTTGAATTTGAGATTCTCCTCCCTCAGTCTCTTCAGACTCTGGAATTAGAGGCATATGCCACTGTACCTGGCTTAATATACTAGTTTTAATACACAAGACCTTGTCCTTATGCATCATATAACAATGGAGGTTAATTTTGAGGATTGCATCCTTAGGCGACCTCATTATGTGAACATGTAAAGTGTATACAAATTAAGACTGGTACGGGTCTGGGGTTGTGGCTCAGGGGTAGAGTGCTCACCTAGCACGTGCAAGGCACTGGGTTCGATCCTCAGCACCACATAAAAAATAAAATAAAGGTATTGTGTCCAACTACAACTAAATAAACAAAATATTTAAAAAAATTAAAACTGGTACGATGTCACTAGGTAGTATAATCTTAGAGGACCACTGACCTGTGGTTCATTTTTGACTGAAACATTATGTATCACATGACTATTGTTACTTGTATAGAGTTTCAGAGTGTTCATAATATATTAAAATATATTTTTTTCCTCATTTTTTTGGAACAGAGAAAAATACAGACATTTGAAATAGATTTTATAAATAACAATGAGCTTGGTTATGATATATTTCTTAGTATATCAAACATCTTATACTTAGGTAATAATTTTACTAGTTTTCTTTTCTTTCTGTTGCTTCTGTCTAGTAACTGTTAGAGTAAATTCTTGTATGCCCTACCCTTCACTGCCCCCATCCTAGAATGATCATAAAAAATCTAAGTCAACCTGGTCTTCACTGCCCTTTTTCACCCTTCCTGTTTTTATGCATTTTCCTGTTAAATGGATAGTCCCTCATCTGGATCAGGGGGCCAACTATTGACTTATTTAAGCTGTGGCTTAAATACCTCAAGTTAATGAGGCATGCCAATTAGAATATTACATTTTCTGCTGAATCTAGTATTACTTTCCTTCTAAATTCTCAAGGACTAAAAAGAACCTGGTTTATGATATTAGGCTGCTAAAATCTACCCTCCCTCATTCCAATTAAAATCTAGAGTGGTTCACAAAACAGTAAGCTTACAGTTTACATTCAGCATGAGGTTTGCAAAATTCCAGTCTTTTTTTTTTTTTTTAGTCTTCAACACCTTGTTTAGCCACCTGATAGAAGCAAAACTATACAACATCCTGCCATGTCACCCCAAAAACAATGTTTTTACTCGTTTTTATTTTGTTTTGTTTTTGTTTGTTTACCATGCTGGAGTTTGAGCCCATAGACTCACACATACTATGTAAGCACTCTATCACTGAACTGCATCTCCAGGCCACACTTTTTTGATAGCTGAATGGGTCATTAGCAAAGGACCTATAGTGCTTTTTAAAGGGGGAAACAAATAAAAGCTGGGCATGGTGGAACATGCCAACATGCCTGTGATCCCAGCGGTTTGGGAGACTGACACAGGAGGATTGTAAATTTAAAGCCAGCTTCAGCAACTTAGAGAGGCCCCAAAGCAACTTAGCAACACCCTATCTCAAAATAAAAAGGGCTGATGATATGGTTCAGTGGTTAAACGCCTCTGTGCTCAATCCTTGGTACCAAAAAAGTGAAGGGGAGGCAAAAATTTGATATAATATTGCTTACTATCTAGCAAGTCAATAAAGCACCAATCAGAAAAAAAAAAATGTCTACAAAGCATGCCAGGTTAGGGACAAACTGAGTATCGATTCATTTGTAAAGAAATTTTTAAAGCATCTTTATAGAATACTCTTTAAATATGTTTAAAAGAGTAGATGGAAAAAGCTGGTTATGAACATACATTAGTTATATGATCTTTTGTTATTAAAAAAAAAAAAAGGACATCAGACTGGGAGTGCAGCTTGGTGGTAGAATTTGTGCTTAGCATATGTGAGGCCCAAAAGTGTACATATATAAATGTAGAATATATATATATAATCTCAAAAAAATTGATATTTGCCAAAATATTAAATAATCCATTGTAGCTATCTTGGAATTGTAAGTGATTTTTTTTTACTTGTGGGTATTTTTTTTTCCTGTCTGCTTAAAAAGGAGAAAATGACCATCAAAGAGAAAAAAAACCAAATCTGTTTTCATCTGTTTCCCCACATATTCTTCCTTCTCTTCCCCTAGATTAATGAAGTAGACCTTAGACATCATATTTTATTCATAAACCCATTAGTATGTATTCCTAAGAATAATGTATTTCTTTTACCTTATTTTTGGGGATACTGGGAATAGAACCCAGGGCCTTGTTCATGCTAGGCAGGTATTCTGCCACTGAGCCACATCCTGAGTCCTATATCCTCTTTTTAAAACCTACTGATTGGGGCTGGAGTTGTGGCTCAGTGGTAGAGTGCTTACCTAGCATGTGTGAGGCACTTGGTTCGAGCCTCAGCACCACATAAAAATATACAAATAACACATAGAAAAAAACCTACTGATGCTATCATTAGCACACTTAAGAATATTAACAGTAATTCTTTAATATTGTCACATAATTTACTAGGTATTCATTTTCACTCATTCGTTTTTGTTACTGTGAGTTAAGCCCAGTGGAGCTCTACCACTGAGCTGCATCTACGTCTCCTAGCCCCTTTTATTTTTTTATTTTGAGACTTAGCATCTCACTAAGTTTCTAGACTGGCCTCTAACTTTTGATCCTCCTGCTTCAGCCTTGTGAGTATGCATCACTGTGCCCAGCTGCTAAATGTATTTTTAATTTAATTTTTAAATGTTTTAAGAAATTTTATCATAACTGTATGATTGTTTTCTTTCCACATTTTTTATTGGTTCATTATTATAGTTATACATAATGATGGGATTTGTTGTTAAACATTTATACATGCACACAATATAACAATATAATTTGGCCAATATCTCTTCTCAACACTTTCCCCCTCCCTCACCTCCCTGATGCCTTTTCCTCTACTGATCTCCCTTTGAGTCCTGCCCCTGCCCACCTTTTTTTTTCTTCCTCTTTTTCCTCTTACCTACACATATGAGAGAAAATATAACCCTTGACCTCCTGAGTAATGGTTCCATCCATTTTCCTGCAAATGTCAACCGTGTTTTAAAGCTGGTTTATTTGAATCAAAGTCGGAACAAAGTCTGTGCATTGTTTTTGGTTGATATGTTTTGTTTTTTGTTCACTGAAATGTAATTCACATAAAATTTGCCCTTCTGAAGTCAGGTCAGAGATTTAGTATATTCACATTAGTTCATATAGACCTAGAAATGTGAATAGTGAGACCTTCTCAAAATGAATGGGAATTCAGTTTTATTTTAACATTAAAAAAAGAAAAAAAAAACTTAAGTGTCATGGTACACTCCTGTCATCCCAGATTCTCAGGGGGCTGAAGCAAGAGAATTGCAAGTTGGAGGCCATCTGGGCAATTTAGGAAAACTCTGTCTTCAAAATAAAAATTACAAAGGGCTGAGTCTGTAGCTCAATGACAAAACACCCCTGAGTTCAATCCCCAGTATTGGAAAATTAATTAACTAATTAATTTAAAATAAAAAATAATATAAGAGGGATGAATACAAAACAAATGTGGTTGCAGATTATATTGAATACTCTTTTGGAGGGGGTTACTGAGGATTGAACCCAGGGGCACTTTTACCATTGGGCTGTATCTCCAGGCCTTTTTAATTTTTTGAGACAGAGTCTCATTAAGTCACTACCGACCTCCTAAATTACTGAGGCTGGCCTCAAACTCATGGTGCTTCTGCTTCAGCTTCTGGGATTACAGGCATGGACCACCATGCCCAGTAATATAGAATACATGTGGGTAGGAAAATGCCAAGTTAATGGCCATCAGTTGTAGAAATAACTCATGAAGACTTTTTTAAAAAAATATTTTTTTAGATATTGATGGACCTTTATTTTGTTCATTTATTTATATGCAGTGCTGAGAATCGAACCCAGTGCCTCACTCATGCTAGGCAAGTGCTCTATCACTGAGCCACAACCCTAGCTCCTCATGAAGCTTTTGTGCATAGGCAAATGAACTGGGTTTAACTATTTAAAAGTTATTTAAACCGTGTTTTAAAAAGTCGGAAGTCGAGCTGGGTATGTAGCTCAGTAGTAGAGCCTTTTCCTAACATATATGCAAGGCTCTGGGTTTAGTCCCCAGCACTGCAAAATAAATAAATAAAATAAACTTAAAAAAGTAAAAGCTAAAAGTCACTGTACAGGTCTATGAAGAAAGTATGTCACCTAAGTAAGCCTGGTCTATAATAGACATTAACAGTTGTGTGAGGTATGAAGGGGGGAAAATAAATCATCTGACACAACATACATCAACAAAAAAAGTGTTGTCAATCAAACTAGAAAATGGTAGTCCATAAAATGAAATTTCTACACTCTGGTGACTATATTTCAAGAAAGACAGAATGAGAAGATCCAGAAAAGGACAATTTAAAGAAAGAAATTAGGGGGCTGGCGTTGTGGCTCAGTGGTAGCGTACTTGCCTAGCAAGCACGAGGCCTTGGGTTCGATCCTCAGCACCACATAAAAACAAATAAAGGTATTGTGTCCAACTACAACTAAAAAATAAACATTAAAAAGAAAAAAGAAAAAGAAATTAGGGCTGCGGTTGTGGCTCAGTAGTATAGAGTGGTTGTTTCACACATATGAGGCACTGGGTTTGATCCTCAGCACCACATAAAAATAAAATAAAGGCATTGTGTCCATCTTCAACTAAAAATAAAACATTAATATGAAAAGAAAGTAATGTGATAAGAAGATTACATTTTGCCCAAATGTATAGTGAATGAGGGAATACAGTCAAATATTAAAATTGACAGAAGTGAAAGAGGATTGCAGATTTATTATAAAATCAGGGTATCTACTTTTTGATACATATGAAAAAGGTAATTTGGAACAATAAAAGAAATTCTAAAATGTTTGCACCTCATTTCCCCAAGAAGCAGTAGAGCTTATTATGAAGAGTTTCAAATTTTTATGTATTTATGGATTTTTGTGGGAAATAAAAATGTTTGAGGTTCAGAACATCTCAGGCCTTTGAAGCTCATAGGATATGAATAGCAAGGCTGACTGATAAGTCCCTTGCCTGTTCTTGCCCAAGGCAAAATACTGGGGCTAGATGAACTTTTTTTGTTTCTGTTTTTGTTAGCATGATAGATTTTCTTATTATGGGAAAAGCCTAGCATATTTGTCTTTATAGCCCTATGTCTTTCCATTAGTGTTAAAAACTGGAGTTTTCTAAAAGGTCAAAAAGTAAATGAATTTGTTTGTTTCATTCTCTGTCAGAGTTTAATATAGACTCCTTTGGGGCTGCTTAGAAGCCAAAGAATATTAGTATGAAGTATAAACTCACTGGGCATTTTTATTTGTCCTCCTCTGGGGAAATATTTTGTCAGCCCTCAGTTATTTTCTTGGTAATCCAGTAACAAGTAACGAGAATTGGTTTCATTTCCTTGTGCATTCCTTCTGCTATCATGTAGACCTTTTGATGTTTTAGACAAGAGACTTCATATAGATGGCTAGCTGAAATACTTAGTTTTTTCTTTTCTTTTTTTTTTTTGTTTTAATGTTGGGGATCAAATGGAGGGACTCAGGAATGCTAGGCAAGTGCTCTCCTATTAATTCTTTTTTCAATATGTAATTCTTCTTTTTGTTTTTATTACTGAGGATTGAACCTAGGGCCTTGCATATACTAGGTAAGGACTCTACCACTTAGCTGCATTTTCAGCCCAATATGCAATTTTTTTTTTGTAGTTGTATATGGACAGAATGCCTTTATTTTGTTTGTTCATTTATATGTAGTACTAAGGACAGAAACTAGTGCCTCACACATGCTAGGCAAATGCTCTGCCACTGACCCACAGCCCCAGCCCACTTTTTTTTTTTTTTTTTTTTGGAAGGCAACAACAGACTAGTTTGTTATAAATTTTGATGGCTTACCTTTTGTGTTATTAGGTACAGGTTATAATGCCTCCTTTTATATTTGATTTTTTATGATTTTTACAATATAGGTCATAATTTTTAAAAAGTTCTTATTTTCAAATAATAAAAGAATATGGTTTAAACTATAAAAAGTACAGAAAGAGGTGCATCAAAAAATAGATTTTTTTTTCACCTTTGTTGACACTCACCTAGTTCTTCTTAAGCAACCACTATTTTTAGTTTCTTATATGTTTTTTCCAGAGATACTGTAGGGCTATACGAACTTATATGTGTATATGCATTTTGTTTTGTTTCATGAATGATCCCTCATTCTCCTGTATCTTTCTTTCTCTTAAAGTAAATTTTGGTAGGGTATGAGTGGGAACTGATTAATTAATTAATTAATTTGGTGATTGAGTACTGAACAGTCTCTTTTCAACTCTATTGGATGACCAGAATTCATTAAATTAGTCTGCATTGAGTTGTTTTTAGTCTTCTGTTATTATAAATAATACACGGTTATTTTTATATAATAATTCTACCACCCTATCATATGAAATATTCAGAAATATATGTAATATTGAGAAAAAGATTCTAGTAGGGGTTAGTGTTTTATGAAATAAACATATGAAATATAATGATACATCTGAGTATAATTTTCCAGTATTTTGATATAAAAAATGCATTATAAGAATTTCAGACTCAAAGGCCAAAAGTTCTCCCTGATAAGTAGATGCTGATGCACAATGAGGGGCATGCGAAGAATGGGGAAACTTTGGACAAAGGGGAAGGAGGAGACATCATTACCCTAGGCACATGTATGACTGCACATATGGTGCAACTCTACATTGTAAACTACCAAAGAAATGAAAAGCTGTGCTTCATTTGTGTACAATGAACAATGCATTCTGCTGTCATGTGTAACTAATTAGAATAAAAAAAAGAAAAAAAAAAGAATTTCAGAGTGTCTCTCCCCGCCTCTATCTTTACATTGAAGATTTTGGTGCCTCTGGTTTTGCTCCGACAAATGCTTTTGGAGTTGACAAGACGTGGTCAAGAACCTTTGAGTACACTGCTACAGTTCGGAGTGACATATCTGGAGGACTATGCAGCAGAGTACATCATTCAGCAAGGTGGCTGGGTATGAATTATTGTTTTTTAAAACATTTTTATTTAAAAGAAATTAGGCCCATTGTTTTTTTAAACAGCATAGGGTTATGTCTGTATTAGATGATGATCAGTGGAAAAGTTATTCATACAGTTTCAGTTAAGTTACTAAGATTTTACTTATAGTAAATTGATATATGAGACTTTTAAATACTTATTAATTATGAAATATTTCATACTAATAAAAATATATAAATAACTAAGGATGAATAATAATAAAATGAACACCAATGTGTTTATTGCCTCAGTCCAAGAAAAAAATATGGTTAACATTTTGCAAGATTGGTGCTGGCAATTGAATCAAATCCTCACACATGCTAAACAGTACTGTGCCACGGAGCCATACCCCCAGCCCACACAGCAACTCTTTTGAATCTCCTTATATTCCCCTCCTGAATTTTGACATACTCATATCTGCCTCACAATTTTCTGAAGTTTTTAAATTATAGCTTAATTATATATATATATGTATATTCTAGACAATAAGTTATTTTGTATGCTTTGAACTTCATCTGAATAGTATCATACTACATGTATTCTTCTGTAACTCACTTCTTTTACTCAATATAATAGTGTTTTGTTTTTTATTATCAAAATTTTGAGTATGAAGACAGAAATGGTGTGACTCTACTTTATGTACAACCAGAGACATGAAATACTGTGTTCTGTATGTGTACTATGAATTGAAATGCATTCTGCTGTCATAGCAAATTAGAATAAATAAATGAATTTTTTAAAAAAGAACAAGAAAAATTAAAAAGTACTTGAGACAGGGTCTTCTTATTTAATTGCCCAAGCTGATTTGGAGAGTAGCTGGGATTATAAATGTGTGCCATTGTACCGATATTATGTCTTCGAAGTTTACCTAAGTCAGTTTCTTAACTTTTTTTCATTATCACCTCACTAAGGATTTTTTTCCCCCAGTATGGGGAATAGTACTCTGGGGGCATTCAACCACTAAACTGTATTCCAGGCCCTTTTTTTTTTTTTTTGGTAGTGCTGAAAACTAAACTCCAGGCTTCAGGGCTTAACATTTACTAGGCAAGTGCTCTGCTAGGAAGCCACATCCCCAGCACCCCCAGCCCTTTTTTTTTTTTTTTTTTTTGAGAGAGAGAGAGAAAGGGGGAATTTTTTCATATTTATTTATTTATTTTAGTTTTTGGCAGACACAACATCTTTATTTGTATGTGGTGCTGAGGATCAAACCCAGCGCCACGTGCATGCCAGGCAAGTGTGCTACATCTTGAGCCACATCCCCAGCCCCACCCCCAGCCCTTTTTATTTTATTTTTATTTTTGGAAATGGTCTTGCTAAGTTGCCAAGGCTAGCCTCAAATTTGTGATCCTCCTGCCTTAGTGTCCTAAGTTACTAGGATTACAGGCATGTGCTACTATGTCTAACTCTAAGGATCCTTTCTAGACATCATTTCCCCCTAATAATCTCCTCCTTCCCCCAATGGAATTTTAATGTTTGTTTGTTATGTACTGTGTGGCCTTTTGCAGGGCCACAAACAATTGTAATGTGTAACATTTCCCCTGTGTCTCTGAAACATTTTTCACCCTTAATATCATCCCCATTGAGAATGAATGATCTAGGTTCATTCATTGGCTAGTGTTTGTTGTAAAAATATGACAGTTTATTTTCAATGGGTATTTCCACTATTTTGCTAATGCATATGTGTAAGAATTTCTGTGTAGAATTTCTGGATCATAAAGTTATAGACAAGTTTTAATTTACAAAATAATGAGTTTCTGTCACTCCTCATCTTCCCCTTTACTTGATTAAGATATCAGTCATGTATAACCAAGATTGTTTTAAGAAAGAAGCAAGGGTTGGCATGGAGATGCATGCCTATAATCCCAGCTACTCACGAGACTAAGGCAGGAAGATCTTAAGTTTGAGGATAGCCTCAGTGACTTAATGAGACTGTATCTCCAAATAAAATAAAAGGGGGTTGGAGATACACCTCAGTGATAGAGTACATATCTAGCATGTGTTAGGCCCTGGATTCAATCCCCAGTACTGCAATAAAAGAAAAAAGAAAAAAAAATGAATTTGTCCTTCCTAGGATTTATCTCTATATCTTATCTTTTTACTTCAATTTATCATGTACCAAGCAATTATTAATCATGCAACAAGCTCTTGAGTGCCTGTTATACACTATGCTCTATACTGGACTTGACTGCTATGAATAAAGAAAATCCTTGACCCAAAGGAATTTATATTCTCATGGAAGTAGACAAACAATTAAGATATATAGCCAGGCATGGTGGCACATATCTATAATCCCAATAGGCTGAGACAGGAGGATCGAGAGTTCAAAGCCAGTCTCAGCAATTTAGTGAGGCCCTAAGCAACTCAGCAAGACCCTGTCTCTAAATAAATATAAAAAAAGGTCTGGGGATGTGGCTCAGTGGTTAAGGCCTCTGGGTTCAATCCCCAATACCAAAAAAAGGGGGGGGGGGCAGTGTATCCAGTAGTTACATATGCCATGGAAAAAATAAGACAGGAAAACATAAATGGGATAGGACTTGAAGTTTTTATATCAGCCAAGTGAGAACTCACTGCTGTCTAAGCAAAGATTGTACTATTCTCCCTGTTTTAATCCCACCTTATTCTCTTTTTTTCTATTTATACCCTAGGAGTAGAGTTTTCTATTTCTTTTTTTCCCTCTCTTTGATGGGGTGTGTGTGTGTGTGTGTGTGTGTGAGAGAGAGAGAGAGAGAGTCTGTGCCTGTGTATCTTGGGGTTTGAGGGTTTTTTGTTGTTGTTTTGGGTGGTGCTAGGGATGTAACCCAGACTTTCACATATGCTAAGCATGCATTTTTAAGCTGTGTTAAGTTGTAATTTACCTAATAGTTAGTGATAGTATAGTGATTTTATAAACTTTGCACACTAAACTTTTTAGCCACTATACATCTAAGAATTTGAGCTAATAAAAAAAAAAGTGGAAATTTAATTAACATGGATGCTAATGTAAAGTGTATTAGGTTTAGATACTTGTTAAATGCTTTTTTTTTTTTTTTTTTTGGTATTGGGGATTGAAACCAGGGCACTTAACCACTGTGCCACATCCCCAGCCCTTTTTTGTATTTGAGACAGGGTCTCACTGAGTTGCTCAGGTCCTTGCTAAATTACTGAGGCTGGCTTTGAACTCACAATTCTCCTGCCTCAGCCTTCCAAGCTGCTGGGATTACAGGCGTGCACCACTGCACCTGGCTGTTAAACACTTATTGAATGAAATGCTGAGCATTTGTAGGAAAATAAGAAGTATTTTCATGCTGCTGTTTTGTTTTTGGTATTGGGAGATTGAACCCAGAATGCTTAACATCCCCAACCTTTTAATTTATTTATTTTTTTTGAGTGTGTGTTTTTTTTTAGTTTTCTGTGGATGCAACATCTTTATTTTATTTTTATGTGGTGCTGAGGATCGAACCCAGCGCCCCGCGCATGTCAGGCGAGCGTGCTACCGCTTGAGCCACATCCCCAGCCCCCTTTTAATTTTTTATTTTGAAATAAGATCTTGCAAAGTTGCTTAGGGCCTCACTCAGTTTCTGAGGCTGGCTTTTAACTTGCAATCTTCCTGCCTCAGCCTCAAGTGAGCCACTGGGATTATGGGCATGTGCCATTGTGCTCAGCTCCTGTTGTTGTTAAAAATAAGAACTATGATAAATTGTTGCCATTTTTTTTTCCCTATTCTAGGGTTCTCTTCTTTCTTTCACCCACCCTCCACCTGCCACCACCCTCCCTCCCCCTTTTTTTGGCCAGTGTACTGTGTGATTCCTGTGAGAGCCAAGGGACACCTCAGGTTAATTTCCACTTAGCTTATGTGGTACTTTACAACAAAGGAAGAAGAAAAACACAGAAGAGTGTTATATATTCCCTTCCTGATTCTGTTTTATTATGACAGTGCATTAAAGTTTGTCTATGGTTATAATTGTTAGATGGAAAGTATTTGATTTAACTCAAATATTTGCGCTAAAGACAGAAAGTTACCATATGAATAACAAGTTTATTAATATTTAAAATATGATTTCATCTGTAAATTTAAATGTCTGATCTGTATTTCACATTGTTAGATCTAAGCCATCCATTTCTTTGTATTTAATACCAAGATACTGGGGCTGGGGTTGTAGCTCAGTGGTAGAGCACTTGCCTGGCATGTGAAGCACAGGGTTCGATTCTTAGCACTGTGTGTGTGTGTGTGTGTGTGTGTGTATATATATATATATATATATATATATATATATATATATATNNAAAAAAAAAAAAAAAAAGATCAAAATAAATAAATAAAACCAAGATACTGCTTTTCTACCAGTCAGTGTAGTTGTTTTCTCTGAAACAAAGTGTCAGCATATATCACCTATTAGGTCCTTTTGTTGAACATTGGGTTGTCAGCTCTTAAAACCATTCCAGAAGAAAAGCATTTCACTACATGATGTAGCATGTCTGTTATATCAAGTCTATAGTATGATTTCCACAAGGAATGTGTTTGTTTTCACCATTTGACAACATCAGGGTGAAACAAACTGCATAGCTCTCTGTGTGGACTAGTTTTGAAAACCTACAGAGAAGGAGAAAGTGCTGGCAGCCATATCTGTTTGGTAATGGGATGATGGTATGTAGTTGGTCAGGCTTTGGGCATAGATTTGCAGAGAGAAAAATATTTTATTAACAAAATGGCTGAGATAAATGCGTTTTGGAGTTTTGCAAATGGTTTTGCTTTTTTTAATGACCATTGTTTTGTGATTATTTTCTTAGTATATTTAAGCTGAATTTTCCTTTGTATTGGTATTGAAAGAGCATTTATTGAGTTTTAGATGTGATGTGATGAGTTTGACTTTAAAGTGGCTGCAAGTTGAGGTGTTAAAAGCAAACAACAGGGGCTGGGACCTGGGCTCAGCAGTAGAGTGCTCACCTAGCACGTGCAAGGGGTCGGGTTCGATCCTCAACACCACATAAAAATAAATTTTAAAAAATAAAGGTATTAAAAATAAATAAATAAAAAAAAAATAAAGGTATTGTGTCCAACTACAACTAAAAAAAAAAAAAAAAAAGCAAACAACAACAGGTGGCTGTGGCTTTGGCTCAGTGGCCGAGTGCTTGCCTTACACTTATGAGGCACTGGGTTCTATCCTCAGCACCACATAAAAATAAATAAAATAAAACTATTGTGTCCATCTACAACTAAAAAAATATTTTAAAAAAAACAACAAAAAGAAACATGGCTATATATGATTTTTATCCTAGTTACTTCATTCGACTGGGACTTGGTCATATAATTCCAAACTTACATGAAAGAGTCTTAAGTCAAAATTACTGATCTTCCCTATCATGTGAGAGTGGCATAGTTCTATATGCCCTTTAAGTGTCTGTGTGGATTAACACAGCTAAGGCTTCTGGTATATGGAGCACTCTCATAAGTAGCACCAACTCAGGTTCTTTTTCTTTTATTGATGTGGGGTCTCACTGTGTTGCACAGGCTGATCTTGAACTCCTGGGCTCAAGAAATCCTCCTGGGTAGTTGGTACTACAGATGTGCACCACCCCACCCAGCCTAACTCATGTTCTTTCTCTTCATTTTCCAGCAGAATGACCTACTAGTGTTTATTTTATCTAACAACATCACCTTAGAGGGATGATTTTCCTGCATATTTTTCAGATTTTCTGTGAGCTGTACTAATGAAATCACTAATAGTATCTGCCTGGTTCATAAGAATTTTCTGAATATTAATTGATAATATCTATCATACTGCTGAAGCCCTTAGAGGTTAATTTTAGTAAACAGTAAGCCTTAATTGATTTCATGTGCTGTGCTAAGTGTGGACCATACAAAAGTTTTGTTGTTGTTGTTTTGTTTTGGTTTTGGTATTGAAGATTGAACCCAGGGAGACTTTACCACAGAGCTACATTATCAGACCTTTTTATTTTTTATTTTGAAACAGTATCACTAAGTTATGGAGGCTGGCCCCCTACTTGTCTCAGCCTCCTGAATTACTGGGATAACAGTTGTACACCACCGCGCCCGCGCCCAGCCAGAGTGTACCAAAGCTGAATAAAATACAGGTCTCAGACCTAGTTGAAGAAAATAAATATAAATAACTGTAGCATGTTATGTGCAGTGAGTGATAGAGCTATGCTAAAAGTACAATGAGAAGGCAAAAGAAGGGAACAATTAACCAAGGTCAAGTATATAATATTGATTGAATTAGAAACATATATCTTAGATCTAATTAGTAGCTTTTCAGAGCTAGAGATAGAATATAACTTTCGATTGTTGTTTGTACTGGCATTAGAATGACGATGTAGGGATTTCTTGTTTGTTTATTTTCCTACATTGTTTTTGTTTGTTTCTTTTCATTTACTCTGCCTCTTCAGTCAGAGCATGATGCATTGCCAACAGAACTGAAAATTAAAAGATTTGTTTCTTGCCTTATCTCTGCCAAATACTAGCCCTGTGTTTGGGGGAAAATTCCTTTAACTTTTCTGAGCCTCAGGTTCATCAACCTGCGAAATATCTGTCTCACAAAGATAGTGATGTGAAATGTTTTGTGAAAATGTTCCGTATTTACAAATGTCAAGTTCTCAGATGTGTCTCTAAGAGTGTGTTTCTATATATATATATAGATAGATAGATATAGTTTATTTACTTATTTATTTATATGTGTGCTGAGAATTAAACCCAGTGCTTCACACAGGCTAGGGAAGCACTCTACCACTGAGCCACAACCCAAGCCCAAGAGTGTGTGTTTTCCTCTGTCTGTTTAAGTCTGATTGAAATTTTCCTTCATACAAACCAAGATGTTGTGTCTGCCGAGAACTAAAATAAATAAATATTTAAAAAAAAAAAAAAAAGGGCTGGGGATGTGGCTCAAGCGGTAGCGCGCTCGCCTGGCATGCGTGCGGCCCGGGTTCGATCCTCAGCACCACATACAAACAAAGATGTTGTGTCCGCCGAGAACTAAAATAAATAAATATTAAAAAAAAAAAAAAGAAAAAGAAATTTTCCTTGATTCTGACTTTTATTTGCCCTGCAGCCCTGTTAGGGCACAGAGTAGTTGGCAAGCTATGACTCTGACTCATCTCATTCCCTCCCTCCTCTTTCTCACTCTCATTTCCTGGGATTTTCTTGCTACGCTAGAAGTAAGTCTATCTCCTGAACAGAACAGTTCAAGTCCACTGTGGTAAGGCTTTTTATTTTTTCCATTGTCATGTACTAAACTAAACACCATGAAAAATTTAGTTTTACATAAAAGATTATTGGTGAAATGTCATCCAGAGTCTGTCATAGCATTTTAAACAAAATTAATCTTTTGTATCTTTTTCCTGACTCAAAAATTCTGATTTCTGTTTTAAGAATAGTAAACCTTCAAAAGGTGGTGTTATTGTTTTATTCTAGGATACAGACTCTTGGAAACTTTTAGATTAGTGATTTGTTAGAACAGTTTTTATACAGTGGGAGGTGACTTATAGAAAGTAATCTAAAAATTAGGTGGGCAAAACTCAGATCAGTTTAGGTTAATGAGGGTAAGTTGTGTTTTATGAATCTGTTTTTTTGTGCAGGTGTTTTTACTGTGTTGTGTTCTGAAATGTATTTTTGTGGCTCTTAGTCATCATGTTGGGTGGAAAGCTACTCTGGAATTTCTTTCATATTTTCGTTTTCTTTATTTGGTACTGGGGATTGAACTCAGGGGCACTCGACCTCTGAGCCACATCCCCTACCCTATTTTGTATTTTATTTAGAGACAGGGTCTCACTGAGTTGCTTAGTGCTGAGGCTGGCTTTAAACTTGCAATCCTCCTGCCTCAGCCTCCCTAGCTGTAGGTTTATAGGTGTACACCAGCATGCCTAGCTTCATTTTTTTATTGTAGGTTAATAGTGATCAAAGAGGCATTTAGTTTTTGGTGTTCTGTTTGAATTTTATCTGTCCTCATTTTATAGATGAATACTTGAAGGAGAGATTTATGTAAAGTGTAAGAAATGATGATGAAGGTGTGTTGGTATATCATAGGGGAAGTGAGTCCCTAGATGAAATTACCAATATGGCTGGGCTTGGGAATTCTGCCAGAGTATCCTCCAATGGAACAGTGAAATTCTTATAGCAGCTTATCAGCAGCTATGACTCAGAAGTTAAAATATTTCTGAGGTGGCAAAATAATTTGTAATCAATGTGAACAAAAAGGAGTGAAACAATAAAGTATGATCAATATAAACATCAGGAAGCAGCCGCTACAGATTTTGAAATTGTTCTTTGGTTGATTTTTGCTTAGCTCCTATCATCAAACCAAATCATATTTTGTTTTATTTTAAACTTATTTTAAAATATTCCCTTTTTCTCCTTATCTCTTTCTTCTCTGTTTCCCATTTTAATTGAAGAATTTCATGCACAAATCTTCATGTGTTTGCTTGAAGAAAATAAGAATTACCTCTTCTGTCTGCTTCTAGCCATAAATTCTAGAGATGCTGTGATACAGTGGGAAAAGTGGCAGAACCCCAAGAGACAGGATAGCCCAGTGGGTGAAAGGATAGACCCTGGGGCATATTACCCAGTCCTGAGGTTGCACTTATGGTTTGAGGAGAATTATGTCTCCTCTGCAGCAGCTTCAGTTTAAGGAAATAATGAGACTCCCTTCTCATAGCATTGTGAGGTTTAAGTAGATTAATTTAAGCAAACTCTTTAGAACAAAGATAACAAGAGTTATATAAGGTTATCTATTGTTACTAACATCCAATTCTAGCAAGCCAAGGAACTCCAGGTTTCATTTATTGAAAAAGGGAAAGGGCAGTTCTGATTTTTTTATACACATTTAAACTGTCTCATGCCGTAGTATCACAGCTAGTTTTATATTTCTGAATCCTTTAAAGATACTCCTTTGCATTTTTCATATAAATAACATTAAAAGAGATGAATACTCCCAACAATACAAATATTTTGTTTTAGAAGCAGTTGAGATTGTTGGAATTATTAGATGTTGTTATTCTACTTAAAATATAATGTGTTAACCCAAATAGCTCTGTTAGTGAAAGCCTCTTCGGTAATGACAGTAATTGTTAAGGAGAAGGGTGGTTATTTTTATAAGCATTTCAGTGGTCATGTGTTCTTTCTTCAAGACTGTACAAAAGCACAGAATATTTGGTGAATCTTTATTAAAATGTCACGTGTCCTAAATACAGAGATAAGTTGTAAGGTAGGGAAGCTATGACAATAAGGAATAAAGCTATTTAATCTGAATTGGCATTTTAGCAGTAGATTATACTAAAGTCATAATTGGATGCACTTGTTGCTGTAATGTCTTAAATGAGAAAGGCCCTCTAGCCGTGGAGCACACCATACACTTAAATCTTTTGTTAGCTGTAAGCTGTTAAAATAATAAGGGTGTGTACATTAGCTCATGGTAAAATGCATGCTGAACATGCACAGGAACCTGGATTTGATCCTCCATGCCACAAAAAAATAATAATATGGGGAAATGACTTTTTACAGTAAGTTATCTGTGGACTTATTCACTTTTCCCTTATTTCTAAATTACGGAGCTTTTGAAAGTTTGATTTCTTTTTTCCTGACTTAGAGCCTTAAAACTCTCCTTTCTGAGAATTTAAAATCTAACCTTTCTTGTTATGTCTCCTTTTTTGTTTGTTTTACTTGTTTTTTTCTTTTAAAATCAGCTTCAATTTTTAAAAGTGCAGGTAAGAAATTGTTGAGAGCTCCTATTAGCACTTTGACCCTTGGATGTCTTTCTGTTTGAAGAGCTATGTAAGACTTCTTTTGAAAAGGCATAAAAGCAGATTACAAAACTTGTAGAACAGTGAGCAAAGAGTGAGAACAGGTGTGATTCTAAGACTAAGAATAAAAATTATGAGAAATTACTTTGTTTCCAAAAAACAATGATTAAGAACGCTTTTTGAGGATTTTTTTGTGCAATATTTTAAATGCGCAGGAAAAACAAGAACACACTGTTTTAACTCACTATTTAACATAACTCCAAAAATGGTAATTATTAACTTTCTTTTTTTTATTTTTTTATTTATATATGACAGCGGAATGCATTACAATTCTTATTTCACATATAGAGCACAATTTTTCATATCTCTGGTTGTATACAAAGTATATTCACATCAATTTGTGTCTTCATACATGTATTTTGGATAATAATGTCCATCACATTCCACCATCATTTCTAACCCCCTGCCCCCTCCCTTCCCCTCCTACCCCTCTGCCCTATCTAGAGTTCTTCTATTCCTTCCATGCTCCCCCTCCCTACCCCACTATGAATCAGCCTCCTTTTGTCAGAGAAAACATTTGGCATTTGGTTTTTTGGTAACTTTCTATTTTTCACTTAACAAAAAGTCTACCCAGTTTTTAATTATCTAGATTTTTCAATGTGAAAGAAAGAATTTTAATATTAAGCAACACCTCATTACGTTTCCTTTTAGCTCAGTTGCAGATAATTGAGGATAGAGGATTACACACCTGCTAACCCATATTATTAATTCCTTATTTAGGAATTTTGACAGAGGAATAAAGTGAACAAGGAATAAATAGGAACATGGTGCTATTTTATACTCTTACTACTTTTTCTTGCCTTTTTCTTCCTTCTTGTAAAATCATTCTGCTCAAGCACCTTTCTTTTGACCCTCTCCAAATGGCACTCCTTGAAGAGAGGGTTGGATAAATAGATAAACCTTTGAGTATAAGTTATCTAACAGAGAAAGCCCTTCATCATAGGTGTTGAGGGTCTACCTAATTAGAATTGTGTGCTGACAAAAAGGAATAAACATAACTTCACAGGAAATTTGTTACCATTGTCCTCAATGTTGATTCTCCAGTCTTTCAAGAAAATTACAGAACTGGTTTCCTGAGTAAACAGTAGCAGATGTTTTCATCCATCTTGCTTATTGCCATCCTTCATTATTAGTGATTTACCAAGAATTAGCAAAGCTTAAGATATCACTGATGTGGCTGTAAGTATTCAGTGAATGAAGTGATTACCTTTGCAATCAGTGAGAAGTTTCAATCACCCTCCCTGTCCCTGGCCTGTGTTCTAGAATCTCTCTTGGCTTTGGGTGCCATAAAGAAGATCATTTTATTACAACAGAGTTGTGCTATATAACTTGTAGCAAAATTTGATACCCAGGTCCTACCTTTATTAAAGATTACCATTTAGTTGTTTGGGGTCGTAGCTTTAGCATAGGAATTCTTAAAAGTTCCACAAGTGTTTCAAATTAGGCAGCAAAGTTTGAGGGCCTGCAGCCATATAATCTCACCAACTAGATTACAAAGTCCTTGAAGGAGATTATACAATAATCTTAAACTTGTATCTTCAACATAGCAGTCAACTGTGAATTTATTGGAATGCTCATTATATAAACATTTAATGGTCAAACACTGGAAACATAAAGGAGTCAGTAATTAGTTGTTCAGACTAAACAAATATCAGGAAAGCTATGGTAAAGTGTAGATATTTCTAATCATTGTTGAGAATAAAAAGAATAATAATTGTGCAGTGTAATAGGCATCCTCAGGAAGGGCTTCTTTAAAGAAAGAAGTAAAGAATCTTTGTTGAAAAGCAGCAGGGATTAGGAAGATGAGTTTGGGGATCCATGACTCATCAAGAGACCTCTGCTAGACATGGAAAGTGTTTGTTATGTTCTGAGTCTTCTGTGTTGAAGCCAGTTAAGAGATATCCTAAACTGAGCGTTGGTTATGGTTCAATTCTGTTCAGATCTCCACTGAAAATCTTTCTTTTCTGTTTATAGTAGAAGTTGGAAACAGATGTATTTCCTCTTCAGAGAGACATGCAGATCTAAAACAGCTGGTGATGGCATGTTATCTTACACATCCTAAGTGTTCTATCCATAAGGGATGGTGATTCCAAGGCAGCAGTAATACAGAAAAGGGTTCCAGCTATCTCAGTGAAAAAGACCCCACAGGGATGGGGATGTGGCTCAAGCGGTAGCGCGCTCACCTGGCATGTATGTGGCCTGGGTTCGATCCTCAGCACCACATACAAAGAGAGATGTTGTGTCTGCCAAAAACTAAAAAAAAAAAATATTAAAATATTCTCTCTCTCTCTTTAAAAAAAAAAAAAAGACCCCACAGCCAAGAACTGAACCACCTTATCCAAGTTAATTATTATATTAATAATGTTAATTATTACATTAATGTAGTACTAACTTTGTATAATATATAATTATAATTGATACAATAAAAAAGTATGGAATCCTATAAGCACACGAGGAGAGTGGAGTAGATGCATACGCTTTACTATATGTTTTGAAGCTAAGAGTAACAGGTAAAATACTGAAGTGATGAGGATTCAGATGCGCACAATTAAGGGAAGCATGTTTTCTCCCCTTAAGTACTTATGATCTATAAATGGCCCCTGAATTATGATGGTTTGACTTGTGATTCTTTGACTTTATGATGCACATGTGAGTGCAAATATATATACAGCCATTCTTTTTTATTTTTTTAAGAATTTAACTTTTATTTTATGTATTTGTTTTCATGTGGTGCTGAGGATCAAACCCAGTGCCTTACCCATGCTAGACAAGTGCTCTACCACTGATCTACAACCCTAGCCCTACATATAGCTATTCTGTTTTGGCTTTCAGAGCAGTATTCAGTAAATTAGTTATGAGATATTCAGCATTTTATTATAAAATAGGCTTTGTGTTAGACAGTTTTGCCCAGCTGTAAGCTAATGCATGTGTTCTGAGCATATTTAAGGTAGATGAGACTAAGCCAAGTTGTTCAGTAGGTTAAATGTGCTAATGCACTTTCAACTTAAGATATTTTAAGCTTATAGAGTTTATCAAGATGTAACCCTGTTGGGGCTGGGGATGTGGCTCAAGCTGTAGTGCGCTAGCCTGGCATGCGTGCGGCGCTGGGTTCGATCCTCAGCACCACATACAAATAAAGATGTTGTGTCCGCCGAAAACTAAAAAATAAATATTAAAAAATTCTTTAAAAAAAAAAAGATGTAACCGTGTTGTAGGTTGAGGAGCAACTGTAATTTAAGAGATCTAATAATATAGTATGGTATGAAATGTATTATTATAATACTCTGTGTGGCCTAGACTCAGCTATCTAGGAGTTGAGGAGAAATAAAGATTGGGTACAGTGGTCCAGATGTGATGGCCTTTAAGCCAGACCCTGTTGGAGCCAGATCACAGATCTTAAACTAGAGTTCCTTGATAGGCTTCAATGGTATTTATAAGAATGGAGTCTTATACATAGGGAGATGTCTTATACATGATTTCATATTTGCAAAATACTTTCTGCTCCCTCAAAATGGTAAAAATCCCATTGTCTACACAAATTAGGTGACAGGGTTTAGGAATTTAGTACAGCACTTGTAGGGGACAATGAATAAACTCATCAAGATAAGGCTTCCCTCTTTTGTGGAACCTAGAATATGATGAAGACAAATTTGTGGTAGGAATAGAGAGGAAAGATTCGCCTTATCCCCACTCATGCTCTTCTAATACTAATATGCTGTGGCCTTTTAAATTTTAATATTTGCTTTCCTAGGAAAATATTAATGGGTTCCAGAAGGAATAATGTATTCTAAATATTGTATGACAGCCCTTTTGTTTTTAACTGAAGGAGTCAGATAATTAGAAATAGATTTTAAATGTAGCAGTACTTATTTTATAAAATTCAGCTGAGCCCTTATCTAATGGCCAGATGGCACCTTAGCATCATCTTTTCTGTTCTGAGATATTGATGGGGTGTAAGAGGGACTTATTAGAAGTGGAAAATTGAGTTCATTTATCAGTAGAACTAAGATCTTTATCAGTCTTTTATCTGCTGCATTTGGTTGTGAAGGGCTGTTTGTTAACATTCATTATTGATGATAGTCCCAGAAATGTTAGATGGTTTTATATTATCGATATAATACAAATAGAGCAAGAGTTGAAAGAAGTGAAAACCCGTATGATTGTAGATGCAAAAGTCTCTCTTTTTGGTCCTAAGTACTTTAAAAAAAAAAAAAAAACAGGGGATTATTGTTTCAAATTGTTTTCGCTTTTTTTTCATATGTGTGTGACACTGGGGATTGAACCCAGAGGTGCCCTACTATGCTATACTACTAGCCCTTTTTTGTTTCTTATTTTGAGACAGAATCTCACTAAAGTACCAAGACTAGCCTCGAACTTGGATCCTCCAGCCTCAGCAAGTCTCTCTTATTAATATGGGGTCTCACTATGTTGCCAGGTCAGCCCTGAACTCCTGGGCTCAAGTGATCCTCTTGAGTCAGTATGGAGAACAGGCTGTGCCCTGCTCGGAGTTGCTCTACAATGTATAGAATAGCAGTCCTCAGACTGTACCTAAACCTGACTGACTCCATTTTGTAAAGTAGTCGAACTCCATTTTGATTACAAGTGCCAAGACAGAATGTCTCTATACCTTGTTTGTGCAAGTAAACAACCACATCTGCCCAGTACAACCTTAGGCACAAATTGATAAATAATTTCTACATATTAATCAAATTCAGTCATGGAGTATCTGGACATACAGACATCCCAAATCACATCAGAAACACCAGATTTAGGAGCTTATCAGCTTCATCAAATGCAACCCCCTCACCTAAGACCCATAAAAAGAGGAACTCCCTGAAACTGGCATAGCTAGCTCACAACACCCAGCCTGTGCCCAGCTAAAGACAGTATGAGTTTTTATAGGGTCTTTTTTTTTTTTTTAATTTAGTTTTTTGAGTTTTAAAATCTTTGTTTTTGTGAATTATGCATTGGGGATGGAACCCCAGGCCTTGCACATTCTAGGCAAGTGCTGATAAACACTGATTAACACCCCAGAACCCTAGAGTAACTTTTAAATCAGAGCTCTGATTCTATTTTTGTAACTCAAAGACTTCAGTGCCCTACCATTGCTTATTGCTCAATGACCCTGTTTCTTAGCTATCATTCAGGTTTCTCTGTGGTCATGTTCTAACTGAGCTTTTCTATTTTTCCTGTAATTCATGCACTAATTAAACTCGGCTACTTGTTTTCTACTTTTTTCACGGGTCTGTGTCTTTGCTAGTATTGTATCTTCAGTTTGGCCTTTACTGTCAAAACCTTCCCCTGCTCCAGAGTCCAGTAAAACAGCTGAGTTCCTCATTGAAGCTGTCATCCCCACATTCTCTCACCTCCACTAAAAGAACTCATTTTCCTATCTGAACTCTTAACTGGCACTTTGAATATGGCATAGCATTATTTTCATATCTACTAATTGATAAATCCCCTGAGTACAAGGTCATGCTTTTGTTTCCTCTGTTGTATAGCACTAATTATTGCATCATATATGTGTGAATTACACTGAATATACATGAACTTTTTTTCTTTAGTTGTAGATGACATAATAATTTTAATTTTTTTAACATTTTTTTAGTTTGGAAGTGGTTGGAAACAATACCTTTATTTTATTTATTTATTTTTATGTGGTGCTGAGGATCAAACCCAGGGCCTTGCGTGTGCTAGACAAGCGCTCTACCGCTGAGCCACAATCCCAACCCATAATTTTATTTTTATTTATTGTGTGTGTGTGGTGCTGAGGATTGAACCCAATGCTTCACATGTGCTAGGCAAGCACTCTACCGCTGAGCCACAATCCCAGCTCTACATGAACTTTTGATATGTTAGGTTCAAGGCAGCTGGTCCAAGGATTGTCAAAAACTCTTGCTGTATATTGGCCTACAAATAAATGCATTCAATCCAGAAAACACACGGATCTAAACAAAAACATGTTTATTCCTGGAACTTCATTTAGGAGAAAATTTGTTTCCCAGTTTGACCTATTTTTACAATATTGACCATTCTTTATGTTGACTCTTCTTTTCTAGGGCACTGTCTTTAGTCTTGAGTCTGAGGAGGAAGAATACCCTGGTGTCATTGCAGAAGATAGCAATGACATTTATATCCTGCCTAGTGACAACTCCGGACAAGTCAGTCCCCCAGAGTCTCCAACTGTGACGACTTCTTGGCAGTCAGAGAGCCTACCTGTCTCACTGTCAGCTAGCCAGAGTTGGCACACAGAAAGCCTACCAGTGTCCCTAGGGCCCGAGTCCTGGCAGCAGATCGCAATGGATCCTGAAGAAGTCAAAAGCTTAGATAGCAATGGAGCTGGAGAAAAGAGTGAGAACAACTCTTCTAACTCTGACATTGTGCATGTGGAGAAAGAAGAGATACCTGAGGGTGTGGAAGCAGCAGCTGGGACTGCCTTGCCAGCCAGGGAGTTGCAAGAGGCATTCCCTGGAGCCCCTGCTCCCTGGCTTCCACACATTACTGCCTCTTCTTTGCTGGAGACGAGGGAACATGATGCAGAAATGATTGCAGTTGAGAAAGCCAGCCCTGCTCCATCACTGTTTGTAGAGCTTGATGAAGAAGAGGTTAGAGCAGCAGCCATGGAACCTAGTGAAGTGGAGGAGGGGGTGCCCTCTGCACTGCCAATTGACAAGGAGATCCCTATAAGGAAGAGGAGTTTTAGTGAGGAATTATCCCCTGCTGCAGAAGGAAAGGCCCTACTCTCTTCCGAGGGCAAGTCTATGCTGCTATTTGGAGGGGCTGCTGTTGTCGCCATCCTGGCAGTGGCAGTTGGGGTTGCACTGGCTCTGAGAAAGAAGTAGCTGCTGCTTCAGAAGAGAAAGAAGACAAGAGGATCTAAAGTTGATTTGTCCTTGCTGGAATATGAACTGGCAACTGCCAATGGGACATTTGTGGAACACTCTGGGAGGATTGGAGGTGCCCACTCAACAAGGCAGCAATGGGATCCACCTGTTAGGGCTGGTCAGAGGATATTCACCTTGGTCTAATTGTCAGTTCCAAAGGGCCTTGGCTCATTCTAGGCTCATTCTAGATTCAGATTCTTATAAGAGTAAAGTATTCCCTCTAGAACAGGGTTTCTCTGCCTTGGCTCTGTGGACATTTCAAGAATTCCTTGTTGTAGGGGCCATCCTGTGCATGGTAGGATGGTCCGCAACATCCCAGCCCCCACCCACCAGATGTCAGGAGCACCCTATTCCCGGTGAGGACAACCCAGAATGTTTCTGACATTGCCAAATGTTCCCTGTGGGCAAAATCATCCCCCATTGAGGACTACTGCTTTAGAGGGAGAGGCTTTATTTAGAAAACTCTGGGGTAGAAATTTCTAGTGCAGAGGTCTTAGCTGTGGGCTCTACAGCTGTGGGCTTGTCAGCCATTCATCTCCTTGGAGTTTCATCTTTCCCAGTGGCCGTCCTGTATTCTACAGCTGTTCCTTTTAGGATCCCACCACCCAACACACAATTTCGTCTTTTAATATGAGGGTTCTCTCCCCTCATCCCACAACCTCTCAGGTACCACACTGCTCCTTCTTTTCCCCATACTCCTTTTCATCCTGATCCTGAGAGCAAGGGCTCCTCTGGTGCCCTGGCGACCTCTGACAAACCCCTGAAGCTTCCTATAGCTTCTTGCAGCAATGCTGCCTTTAAGAACCTTTGAAAAAACACTTAGAAGAAAACATTATAGAGACCTTGGGTCCCCTAACTTGGGAATGCAGTGCTGGTAACTGGCTACTGGAGGATAGTCATTTAGCCAGGGATCACCCTGTTTCCCTATGGTGACTTGCCAGTAACACCTCTCATCAGATGCTGTCTGCCCTTGGGTTAGTATATTTTCCCCAGTATCTGGCCTCAGTCTTATCCAGCTCCACTATGGGTCTCTTGTGACATGGTGAAGATCGTCACCCTTGGGCTTACAGAACCAATTGAGTCATATCTCCTATTAAACATACTATCATTGAAATAAAATGATAAGTATCTTTTTATTACCTAATACTAAATATCACTGAAATAAAAAGTTGGAAAAGGAAGCTTGACTTTGAAGACTGAGGCTACAGTTGAGGTTCTAGTTTGTCCTTTAGAGATCAAGAGCAGAGGCTCTGCTAAAGTCCTCACAGCTCAAATGTCAGGGAAAGAAACCAGAAGGACCCAAAGCAATTTGTGCCAGTTGAGAATCAGCATCATTTTCAGGCTGATCCTGTCCCTAGAGGAGGGGTGGAACTGTGTTCTTTCATGCCTGAGGGCCACAGTGTCACTCTGCAGGGCATACATTCTGGTAAGAAGTCATCTCAGATCTATCTTAGTCAATGTAACAAATTACTTTTTAGATCGTGAAATTGATAATAAAATACTTTATCTACCATGATTACTAAGACCTGATGTTTTAAATGGGCTTTCTTTTTGAAATAAGATCTTCTTAAATATTTTTAGAAGTCAGTCAAGAAGAGATCCAGTGGAGCTGAGGTTGTGGCTCAGTGGTAGAGGGCTTGCCTAGCACATGTGAGGCACTGGGTTTCATCCTCAGCACCACATAAAGTTTTTTTTAAAAAAGTTTCTATTAAAAATAAGATCCAAGCGTGTTTGTGTGACTTAACAGTGTCATCATGCATCATATCTTTTTTGTTTTGTTTTTGTAATGCTAGGGATCAAACCCAGGAAACTGAGCATGCTTGGCCTGCACTCTGCCACTGAGCTTTCCCCTGCCCCCAGCCCATGCACTGTTTCTTTATGTTCTGATTTTCAGCGTCCCATCTAAAGAGTTGTTTTTCTTAAGGATTTTGTTCACCTTAATTAACATAGCTGGAGGTGAGGAGGTGAAATAAGGTTGATGAAGTAAAGACCTATTTTTATCTGTGGGTTCTGACACTTGCATGGGATTATTCTATATTACAATTGCTTTTTCACTTTATTATTTCATTTTATTTTACATTTTCATTATTGTGGATTGAACCTAGGGCCTTGAGCATACTCGACCAGGGCTCTATCACCAAGCTACACCCAAGCCCCGCCTTGTTTTAAATTTTATGGTACTTTAAAAGAGGGTCTTGCCAAGCTGCCTAGGATGGCCTCAAACTTGTAATCCTTCTGCCTCAGCCTCACAAGTAGCTGGGATTACAAGCGAGTGACCCTGCACCTGGCTCTAATTGCTGTATTTACGGTGGCATAGGTTTAGATCAGAGAGTCCAGTGAGTTAGGACCTTGATTTCTGTTTTCTTTTCATACTAAAATGTGCATTCTTTTGTTCATTCTCATACCCATAGGCTGCTCTGGTTATGCACTGGCAGGATCCAGGTTCATTTCTGAGCTGCCAAGAGACAATGTATGGGTTAGGACATTTGGGTCTGCGCGCTCTGCAAAGGCAAGAATAAGGAAGAAGTGTGATATTGAACTGGCTACTCGCTGCCTTATTTGCCCAGCTGTTGAACATTAACCTAAAGTAATTTGGCCAAGTGTATTTTCTGGGTAAATACCCTTTGTTAGTTGCTAAGTAGTAGAATGTGTCGCTGTCCCTTTTCTTTCCTCACTTTCTGAACCTCTGCCTCTGGCAGTGGGAAGAAGTAACTATAATGAGGGATTCTTCTTGCTACAGCCCTTAGTTTTTGCTATTACATTTAAATTGTGTGTGTGTACACACACACACACACACACACACACACATATATATATCTCAAATTCCTCTACCTCTTGGGGAGGGTGATTTGATAGTATCAACCCATTCCTTCTTGTCCCCTGATACACATGACATCCAAGTCTAAGCTAAAAGAATGATCCAGAATACACCCAACTTCTTTAGGGGATGCAAATGTAGAACTGAATATCACCCTGTTTGTCATCCTTTGTTCTTTATGAACTACAGAGGAAAATTTTGTTAGTTTATGTAGAACATTTCTAGTCCCCCCAGTGTTGGAGATGGAACCCGGATCCTTGAGCATGCTGGACGAGTGCTCTTTCACTGTACTATGTCCCCAGTCCTCTATAGAACTCTTTTTTTTTTTCTTTCAGTACTTGCAGGAAATGAAACCCACATGCTCAGTATACAACTCTTCTTAATTGATCTATTGAATGTAATGATTTCTGATTACTTGGCAAAAAACAACAACAACAACAAAAAAAAACAGTGAAGGTTTCCTGAGAAAAATGTCAGTATTAAAAAATGCCAACTCATCCTCTGTATTAATGTGCTAATTTTGGGCCCATAATAATCAGTACCTACCATGTGCCTTAGGAGGATTTTAGTGATCATTACTGCCCTCTAGAGAGTATTCTAGATAAAGAAATGCCACTGTCCACTTGGATCATGCATTCCCCACCTAAAGGTATCCTTGACTCTTCTTGTGTTCCTGTCCCATCTCCTATCAAATACAGCCACTACCTGGGTTTGTTGTGTGGGTGGAAAGGGGAGGTAAACAATGAACCTGGAGATGTATTTTTGAACTGCAACTGCCACTAATTTTCTTAGCCTTTGTGCTAATTCCTTCCAATAATATAAAAGCAATGCATGCTCCTTGCCTTTTTTCCCTGAAGGTGTGATGTGTAGACATTTGATTTTTCTCATTTTAAGAGCTCTTTTGTAGAAATAAAAGTTTTTATAGGTGAGACATTGTATCCCTTCTTTTTCCTTTCTCTTGTCTTTTCACACAGACATCTCTTTCACAGAACTTGATGTGGTGATCATATTTGGCAAGCGGGCCAGAGGCCCTCTGATCAGTAATAGAATCAACTTTCAGCCTATGAATGAATCTCCTTTCCAACAAAATGCTCTATGCCAGAATAGAGATCTCCCTGCTGTCATCTGGGAAATCTGTGTGTTTAGGAGATGTGTTTTCCATATTAGAATGTCCTCTTCCTAAGGAGAAAAAAAAAAAAACAACTCTGTGTTTTTTGCAAATATTTTTGCAAATATTAGCTGCACCTTGGCAACACACCAGAGCTTATTCCTGGGCCTCGCCTACCTTCACACACTATCACAGGTCTAATGCCTATTCCTATGTCTGTGCTTCTACAGACTAAAGAAATCTAACCACAATTTTGTAATTTTCTTGAAGTCTTGTAGTATATAAGAGACAAGGCTACAATTTGACTTAATCTTGACACCATGTTTAGTGCTTCTTCCAAGTTCTTGCTGTTTGAGAAAGATAAGGTAATGTTCAGCACTTCTAATCACAGCTCATGTCTTCCTCCTTAGATGCTGAATGAGATGCCTTGTGGGTGCAGAAGAATTGTCAGTGCTGGTGACTTCTCTTTTGCTTTCTTGGTTAATGTGTTGGGTGGTTTTGCACGCAAGCAAGGCTAGGCAACCTGACATGGGGATCATCATCAAATGCTAAGGGAGCCAGGTGCAGGTGGCACCATGACACATTTTTCTCTCTTCCCCTTCCCCTAGTTTTTGGTCCTCTCTGTTCCTCCTTCCCTGCTGACCATATGCCTGTAGGTTTTGCTTGGCCTTTCCACACTCAGAGTTCACAACCAGGATTGACCCAGATCTTGTTCAGCTGACCCATGACTTCACACTGGTAAACCCTTCCCTTACCATCCATAGCACAATGTCAATTTTTGCCTTGCTAATAGAGCCCGACTCTATAGCAGGGAAGAGTGAAATTCAGTCGCTGTATTATAGTTATCTCCTTTATCAAGAGGACTCCATGGAAAGTTGGAAACTGTCGTGTTTCTAAAATATCAGTACATCCCATCTTCCCTTTAGCCCCCACCTGGCTTGTGTGTTTCCTGGTTCACTCCATTGGGGTCCTCTCCATGTTGATGTTTAATCCACAGGACGCCAACCAGACAGCGACTTCATTGTAGCTCAAGTGGGAGTTGTTCTCAGGGATATTTGCAAGGCCTTGTCATAAGTTCAGAGTAGCAGCTGCTCACCTCTTCCCACCTCTCCTGAGGGGGCCTTTTATAGTTACATTGCTCACCTCAGTGTGTGATCTTCATGCAACTAGGAAAAACTGAATGTACAATTTAAACAAAGGTATTGACACTTGAAGATTACTAGTTTCCTGCCTTTTTCCCCTTGAAAAAGAAAATGAAGTACATCTTCCTTGTAAATAATCTGGAATAAGTTGGATTATTACTGATGTTTTCTAGCAAGAGAACTGTATTATGCACATGAACCATTGCCTGGCACCAAAGGAAAGAAAAAATTTACTTCCTACCCTTGTATCTGCTGTTATAGTCTTCCATTTCTTTTTTCCTTCAAATTAAAGTGCCTCTTAATATCTGACTTGTTCTTTGATTGAGCTCAATTTATTATTGACTTTGATGCTCTCATTTCCCCCAAATGATGTAATTAAGTGGTAATTTTGGTAATTAAGTTAACATGCATTTTACTTAAGCAGCAGGTATTTCCTTTTTCTGAATGAAGCTCCTTTAGCTCTGCTCATTACTGCTGTGGTTTGCCCAATTTATCATTGCAAATTGTTCTGGCTCTGTTTCCCTCCTGTTGCCTACCTTTTGGACAATCTACTCATCATCAGGGAAATATTCCAAAATTCAAGTCTGAATTTTGCTTTTCATCAGCAGCAATGTCTTGAGGAGAACATTTTGGAGGTGGCAAGAAAATGAGACTTGAAGATGAGCAACAATTTATCTTCCTATTCATATAGCAACCTCATGTGCTGACTTAAGGGGGATCATTTCAGAGCATTAGTCTTGTCATATTTATAAGTACACACCATTTTGTTTGATTTCCAGTTCTGCAAACCGAATCGTCATAAAGAAAGGACACCCCACGTTCTAGTTCCCAGTCAGTGAAAGCTAATGATGCTGCTAGAAAATGAACCCAGGTATGGGAGCTAAGGTCCTCTAAGGCAACCTTAGGTACCTCAGTAGGTGATGCTGGACCCTAAGAGCTGAGGTCAGGGAGGATCTGACCCACTGAGTGGCTGGACCTTGATGTGCCAAGCATCTTTTAGTGGAGGAAGCTTTTCATCTTTAGCAAAGGAGTTTCTGACACAACAAATATTTTGAAAACAAGGGGAAAATATTCTCTGAATTAAAGTCACCTCAGTTATATCCACACTATCAGTATGTTATCAGAACAAAACCCATTAACTACCAGGATCTAGTCACCTCAGTTATATCCACACTATCAGTATGTTATCAGAACAAAATCCATCAACTAACGGGATATGCCAAGTCCTAATGGCTAGAATGTGCTCAACATTGGAACCTTGTTTTTGATACAGTGGGGTCTTTTATGTTAGCTTGAGGAGAGGGGGTGATAACCTTGCTTTATACTCAAGAAAGCGTATCAGATGCAGAATGAAAAAATTGACACCAAGACCTTTATGAGCTGTATTAAATGGTGGCCAAGGATATTAATATAAATGAAACAGTGGAAGGTCAAAATTTTGTGAATGATCAGTGGGAGAAAATAGTCTGAAATTACTTGCTGTTCAGATTTCTTTTCCATCAGTTTAGATTTGACCATTTTTTTCAAAGGGCTTCTTTTGGATGAAAATCTCTCCCCGAATGAGCCCAACTGTAATGACTGCTGCATGTATGAGTGTGTATGGAGGCATCTGTGTGATTCACCCTATTTCTACTGTGATGTAAATCTTAATTTTTAAAAAAGCCCACTCAAAAACATTCAAAATAATAGCGTCGGGCTGGGGATGTGGCTCAAGCGGTAGCGCGCTCACCTGGCTTGCATGCCGCCCAGGTTCGAGCCTCAGCACCACATACAAACAAAGATGTTGTGTCTGCCAAAAACTAATAAATAAATATTAAAATTCTCTCTTTAAAAAAATACTTCAAAATAATAGCGTCACTTAAAGATTTATATCAAATGGTGGCCTTCATACTGCAGGTAACAGAAAAATGTTTTTGGTTAAGAAGAAATGGTGTATTAGTCCCTCTGTGCTCTTGCTCTTGTCTATATGCTTCCCCCAAGCAATCACATTGTTTTGTTTGTTCGTTTTTGGTTTTTGTTTTTTTCCAGGTTGTGGGGATTGAAGCCAGGGGTGCTGTACCACTGAGCTGCAATCCCAGTCTTATTCATTTATTTTGAGACAGGGTCTCACTAAGTTGCATAGGCTGATCTTGAACTTCTGATCCTCCTGTTTCACCCTCCAGAAGAGCTGGGATTCCAGGTGTGCACCACCACATCCAGACCAAAGCATTACATTTGCAGGCATTACATCACATTTACTGTTGAAGGTGACACAAGTGATGTGGGCCCAACACACATCGCCACACTTCCAGATTGAATCCTAGACTGTGGCTTCCAGGTGTGAAAGGCCCATTCTGAACCACTGCTAACTTGAAGCTTTTCCTTCCATAAAGGAAAGGTTATACCTGAGTGAGTTGGAGTTACCTGTATTTATTTGGACCCTGTCTCTCAGAAGGGGAAGCACTTCACCTGCATAACTGATAAATCTAACAGTGTTTGTCTTTTATGCCTAGAGGCCTGTTCTGTCCTGAGGCAGATTCCATGCTTGGATGAACTCAGTGGGGGTTGGGGCTGAAAACAATTATGATAAGGCTATTAATAGGACATCTGGCATTCCATGAGCTTCCAAATGTTATCAAAGCCTTGACTTCTTGGAAAGAGGAAAAATATATTTAGCTGCTTGATTTTGGACACAGTGGTTTACATGGGCCCTCATATTGCCATGACACCTTTTAAATAATTCTCTTAACACAAGGAAATCAAACTAAACTATGTATTGAGGCCAGAGTTTGCCATGGTCTGAGAACAGCATCTTAGTCTAGAACCTCTGGGTCATTTAGCCAGGCTTTTACACAGATTGTTACTTCTTTGGTAACAGGATGTCCCCCGTTTTGAGAGGAAGTTCTCACATGCATATGGGGGGTATGTGCTGTTCTCCTCCAAGCCTTGCTTTCCTTGAACAGGATGCTGCTTGCTGTAAACACCGTGCTCCAAGGGTGAACTTTAATATTAAACATTAACTTTAAAAAAAAAAAAAA
Source organism: Marmota marmota marmota (assembly GCF_001458135.2). Taxonomy (NCBI): domain Eukaryota; kingdom Metazoa; phylum Chordata; class Mammalia; order Rodentia; family Sciuridae; genus Marmota; species Marmota marmota. Next base: position 9,232,686 of record NW_026000171.1, read on the forward strand.
AAAGCACTAAGTGTTTGTTTTCTGCCCTCACCGACCCAAAGGCAGTGCCACCCCTACTGTCTGGGCTGGGAGTCAGATAGGGAAAAGCTGGCTCTGGGTCCTGCGTTCTCCCAGTCTGGGCACCCACCTAACTGTGGGCAGGAGCAGGCTTCACTCCTGGCACTGAAGCAAAGGTTCACGAAATTGTGGAGCGAAGAGCTTTATCCCGCAGCATTCACCACAATCTCCTTGTCATCAGGGCTCCATCAGTGTAATGGGATGCTCATTCCATCTCTGTGAGAGTCATCAGAGGACTTAGTACTGTAAGTCATGTGGGGGACAGAGGTCCCAGCAGGGAAAGTGACTCTAGACTGTTCCTGCTGATGTAATCTTACTGCTTTCCCACTTCTGCTGTATGCTATGTCCTCTGTCCACTCTGTTCCCTATTCTAGATAGACCCAACTTGCTCTGGTTCCATGATTGCTCTGAGGAAAAAACTATCTCCACCTTCCATTGGGGATGGGCATCCACCAAAACTGGAGCTCTAGAGCACCCCAGCTACCCTGGTCATCAGACCCCCTACCCTCCAGACCTACACAGGACCTGCAGCTCACCTTCTCAGGCCTGTGACAACTGTTCTAATTGCTGACACCTGCCTCTTGACCACCCTGACATGTGTCTTCCCCATACAATGAAGCTTCTGTTTCACCTCCTCCAGGAGGCCTGTGAATGTCCTCCCCACAGAACCCATGTGCTCTGCTTGGGACTCCAGGATGCAGCTAGACAGTGGTACGTGGTACGCAGCATGCTGAGAGGATTCAGGATGCAAATTGAAATAAGGAGATTAAACTTAATTATTAAGAATACTTGGGCTGGGGATGTGGCTCAAGCGGTAGCACGCTCGCCTGGCGTGCGTGCGGCCTGGGTTTGATCCTCAGCACCACATACAAACAAAGATGTTGTGTCCGCCAATAACTAAATAAATAAATATTTAAAAAAAAAAAAGAATACTTGAAAGGACGCCCTACGCATGGAAAAAAAAGAAGTGTGATAAAAAATAAAAAGGATTATTTTCCAGGGGAGGGGAAGGACACTAGTGGCAGAGAGATTGGCACGCAGTAAAAATCAGGAACTGTCACTGAGGGAGGTGCCTGAAAGGCCTCTAGATCCACATCAGCTAGCAGGTGTGCTGCCCTAGGTGGAATTGGGTCTTGCTCGGTGGCTTCTGTACCTGCAAGCTCTAGATCCCCCATGGCAAGAATATCAGCTACCAGAAGGTAAGATGGCTGTACTTCCACAGAGATGGCTCCAACTTGTCCAGGATTATCATCAGCTGAACAATGTGCTACCAGAGGTGGAATGGATCTGGCTTGGCACTGTCTGATCCCACAAGCTCTAGCTTCATAGTGGCTTGAAGGCCTGTTGCCACAATGGGAAGGGGCTCTACTCCAGTGAATATTGCCCCAACTGTCTCGAGATCCACAGCATCCATACCACGTGCTGTAAGAGATGGGAATGAAGTCTGATTCAACTGCTTCTAGACATGCAAGCTTTAGATCCCCCATTCTTGGGAGATCAGTTACAAGGAGGGATTGCTGTATTTCCACAGAGGTGGCCACAGCCTGCCCAGGATCTTCAAGCAGCTGGACAACATGCTGCCAGAAATAAGATGGGTTTTGACTTGGTCCCATCTGAATCTTCCAGTTTCTAAATCCATGTGGGCTGAAAAGATCTGCTGCTCCAGTAGGAAAAGGCTCTACCCCAACTAAAGAATGCTTCCCCAACCACCTCAGGATGCACAGCATCCAGACTATGTGCTTCTAGAATTGGAATGAAGTCTGGCTGATTCTGGACCTGCCACCTCTAGATCTCCCATGGATAGAGGACCAGTTACCAAAGATGAGATGATTATCTCTACAGAGGTGGCCCCAGCTTGCTCAGGATCCTCAGCAGCTGGGCCATGAGCAACCAGAAGTGGAATGGTGTCTGACTCAGTCCCATCTGAACCTGGATGATCTAACTTCATAGTGACTTAAAGGACTGATGCCCTAGGTGGAGGGGGCTCCACCCCAACTACTATTGCCCCAGCTGCCTCAGGATCCACAGCCTCCAGACCTTATTGGGCCAGAGTTAGAATAAAGTCTGGCTCTGCTGCTTCTGAGAGATCCATCTGCAGCCACAAAGAAAAATGGCTGTATCTCCACAGAGGTGGCCCTAGCCTGCCCAAGATCCTTAGATGCTGGATCACATGCTGCCAGAGGTGGAATAGAGTCTCACTTGGCGTCATCTGATCCTGCCAGCTCTAGCTCCTTGGTGGGTCGATGGTGGGCTGCCCTAGAGAGGGATCCACACCAACTAATGTTGCCCCAGCTGCCACAGGATCCACAGCATCAGGACCATGTGCTGTAGAGTTGGAATGAAGTGTCACAGGACTGTTTCTGTAAGCTTACTGTGGCTGGAAGATTAGTTTCCAGAAGGGGAGAGAGAGCTGTATCTCCACAGAGATGGCCCCAGCTGCTTCAATATCCACAGATGTTGGAATATTTGTTGGAAAATGTGAAATGTCCTCTAGACTGGTTGCTTGGGACTGAGTTGCCTCCTGCTTCATAGATGGCACTAGGGTCTCTGGTGACTCATGCTGTCCCTCTGGGGATGGTGCCAGAGCTGACCCTTCCTCCAGTGTTGCTGATATCACTGACTGTTCCTATTCCTCAAGCTCAAGTGCTCTGTCTCTGGGCTGCCTCAAATCTAAGGACTGAATTGGGAAGGCTGCTGCCAGAGGCAGCTCTATATCTGGAGGTGGCGCTGGAACTGCAAGAAAAAAATCCCAAATATGACTGCCTGAGCCTTTCCCATTCACAGAGGACTCCTGCCACTACTGAGAGAGGCTCCAGCCCCCATCCACACAATAGGACATCTTCTCAGACTGAGACTGGGGTCCCCTGCCTGCAGGTTCCCAGGGTGGTCCTGCTCCTGGCCAAATGCCAGTCCCCTTGCTTCCTCCTGGTGGAGCCCAGTACCAACCCCTCCTCACAAGTTCTCAGTCACCACCTCAAGCCTCCTCACTATAGGCTCAGTCTCACTCAGATATGGGTCCTCCTGCTCGGTCAGGAGTCTATAGATACAGAAGTTGAGGTTCGAGCTGGGCAGTACACAGGCCATGAGCTGGTTCAAGCTGGCCAGGTCTAGGAACCCACAAAAATCCTCAGCATATTTATCCAGCCAGGTTTTCAGGATGGAGCAGAGGGCTCTAGGCATGCCCTGGAGAGTAGGTTCCCATGAACAGGTAACACTGCCCATATGCAGTTGGGCATGGAGAGTAGAGTTGGGAGGTCCATGTGTGGCAGGCTGTTCCTCGTACCTCCTGTCCAGCCTCCATCCAGGATGGTGTGGGCAAGCCTGGCTGGGATAGGCTATGGTATGGCTGGATGTGGAGCCACTCTGAATGATTCTCACAAGGCCCCTGCTCTGAGCCACCAGCCTCCCCTCTGTTCCTCCACCAGTGCCAAGGACCCCACCCACAGCTATCTATCTCCTCCTCCTACAGGTGAAGCCCTAGACCTCCGCCCTCTAGAGTGAATCCAAACAAGTGCTAGACCCCTGAGTTTACCCAGCCCTTCTCTACTCCAGCCTCCCAAGTGTCCCCACTCTGGAGACAGGAGCCCTCCCTCTGACTCAAAGCCCATCCACTTATTTTTTTAACTATTATTTATTAAATAATTTGTTTTTATGTGGTCCTGACGATCAAACCCAGGGCCTTGCATTTGCTACACGAATGCTTTACCACTGAGCCACAACCCCAGCCCCAGCCCATCCATTTCTTTACTTGTTCATTCTCACAATCTGGCTGAAGATTCTATGTCTAGAGGTAGTCAGGAAGTCCTCACCTTTAATGTCCTATGCCCCTCACCTGCCAGTATGCCTAGTGGGACTGAAATTCCCAATAGGAATGGAAGCCCAGGAGGTCTGGGAAGTTTATCTGCTCTGCTCCCTGAATGATATGCTCAGTGATTAGAAATGTGCCTACACACAGTACGTGCTTCATATATGTTTGTGCAAATAATGAAGCCAACCAGCTTCTTTCCAGATATCTATCTCATTGGGCCTAGGCCCCCTCAGTCCACCCCTAGAAATCCCTGCCTGGCATCTAGGTCGATGGCCCTTCTAGAGGGAGTCCCCAACCTCCTTGCCAAATAGGGAAGCTGCTGTGCCCAAGATCTCAGACAAGTGAGGCCTGAGGCAAGAGATTCTTATTCTTCATGGAGTGGGTGGAGGGGGTCATTACACAGAGAAGCCTACAGCCTGAGGCAGCTATTTTACAGAGACAGGCCCAGGGCAAGCCTAGGGCCTCGGGCTCATCTCTCTCACTTGGTCCTTTAAATACCATAGGACAGTGGTCCTCTGCAAACACCAGTTTCCACAGAGCTGACTGAAGAAGCTCAGAGAGCCGGAGGACATTCCTAAGAACTAACAAGCAGGTGGCATGGCCTCCTGGGCTTAAAGGGGTGTGCACCTTTTGCACAGCAGGCCCAGCACCTGCCAGCTGGTTGTGAATTTTCAACAGGTATGCAGGAAGACAGGAACAAAAAATGGGTCCTTGTGTAACAGTCACCAGTTGGTTCACAAGCTTCTCCACTATTCCTGACTCCAGGGTCCCCACCCTGCAGTTCTCATCCAGGACTGGGCTGACTCATTTTCACCCTAGAAGGAACAAAGCTAACATGGAAACAGTAGCATACTACAAAGTCACTCACTGCCATTCAGTGAAATGAAAACAGCACCAAAAGAATTTTCCTTCATATACACATGCATGCACATGTGCACACACTCACATACTTGGGAAGGGTCTCTGGAGCCATCTACCTCTGGGCTCCTTCAGAAAAATCTCAAGAGGTGTCAAGGTGAAGGCTGATCTAGCATCTTGAGGTGAGCGAAGTTCTCCTCAGCAATTTCCTGAGGCCTGAGCCTTGGTGATTTAGAAGACATGAGATCATCCCTCTCAGTGGTCCTGACAAGTGAGCTGGATGGGGCTGGCTCTACAATGTGGGTGCCTGGCTGCCAGGGCTCCAAGTCCTATTTGGTCTATTGTCAAGGAAATAAGGTCACTTTTCTGGGGTCCTCTTACTTGAACCTCTCCCTCATACAAGACCACCCCAAAGACCCACAGGCATGATGGCTGATCCCCTCTCCCCACGTTACCTGCATGACTGAACATGACTGGCATATTGTTATGCCAATGCACCCTGGCCCACCATCCCTGAGGCAGGCCTCAGTGTACCCAGTGCCCCAGCACTGGGGAGACAAAGCCATGTTCATATCCACAGCCCTTTTTTCTTTCCAGATATGAGACCCTGGATGAGTCGTGCCTCTCAGGGACTCCTAAGTCTCCCCACCTGATCCCTGGGGATTATTCTAGTATCTGTTTCCAAGTATGTCATCAGGTGTAGTACATGCCCATTAAGTACCTGTATTACCCATGAAACACTAAGTGTGTAGTCACATGCACAGACACATACCTGGGAAGGGTCTGGAGCCGTCCACCTCTGGGCTCCTTCAGAAAAATCTCCAGAGGTGTCAAGGCAAAGGCTGATCTAGCATCTTGAGGTGAGTGAAGTCCTCATTACAAAAAAAAAAACAAAAACCCAGGCTGGAGTTGTGGCTCTTGCACTTGCATAGCATGTGTGAGGCAACGGGTTTGATTCTCAGCACCACATAAAAATAAATAAATAAATAAAGGTCCATCAATAATTAATAAAAATATTTTTTAAAAATCCCTATTACGTAAACTTAGAGATGTCCAGTGACTAGAAAAGGAAAGACAAAGATTGACATAAAACTCAACCAAGATCTGAGTCCCACAGAGAGATCTAGGGAAAATCACTTGCCTTCTTAAATCACACTTCCTACTCTGCACCATGGGAAGTTTAAAGTGACTGAGACGCAGAGATTTTCGCATTCTAGTATAGATCTTCTAATGAAGTTCCAGGGACACTTAGAATTGGTACAAGTGCCTCCTCTAACGATGTGGATACCCCATAAGTGCTCCCAACATCTGCAACCTCTAGTGCTCAAGGCCTGAAGCCCCACCCCTCACCTTGTGGAGAACACAGGAGTGCAATGCTTGGGTCATGGACATACACTTTCCTTGCCTATGTAATGAAGTCTTGCTCTCCACAAAAGCCACTTTGCACAACAGTTCCGATATTTCTGCCTCCCTGGCAATATCTGACATTACACAGCTTTCTAGTATTTGGCAATCTAATGTGTATGAAGTGTTATAAGTCTTTTCAATAACATTTTTGATTGCTACTGACAATCTATTTTGGACTTTCTGTCCATTAAATTCACTGTTAACCTCACAATCACCCACTTCTCTATGAAGTCACTATCTTTTTCTTTTAGATTTTCAGGCTTTAAAATTTTATATGGTACTTTCTTGTCAGATTTTTACTTTACACATATCTTTTCTTACTTTATTAGTTTGCCCATTAAATTTGTTCCCAGTGTCATTTCTTGAATAGAAAGCCTTAAATTTTATGCAAGAATATACATAGATTATCTTTCCTTATTGGTTTGTTCTTCTAAAATTGGATTTAAAACTCCCTTTCTGGCCAAGCATGGTGGTGCATGCCTGTAATCCCAGCCTCTCTGAAGGCTGAGTCAGAGGATCATGAGTTCAAAGCCAGCCTCAGCAACTTAGTGAGGCCCTAAGTAACTCGGTGAGATCCTGTCTCTAATAAATAAAATACAAAAAAGGGTTGGGGATGTGGTTCAGTGGTTTGCAGATGTCAACCCAGAGTTTTGATATTACAAGCAGGTTCCACTTTCTGGGCCTGATCCCAAAGGCCTCACTACTAACAAAGATTCTGTGATTGGTTTGGTTTAATGCTTTGTGTTACTATCTTGAAGTTATTAATAATTTTTCAGGTGCTGGTGATTAAACCCAGGGCCTTGCACATTCTTCACACCCACTCTACCACTGAGCTACACCCCAGTCTCTACTATTAATAATTGTAGGAAGGGGACTTGAATGATCATTTTTCACTAGGCCCCACAAGTTATGTAGCTAGTACTGAATAGAGCCATTGTCCAAACTTCTTGTTAACAAAAAATGTCCTTATTAATAAAACACTATTGGGTGGACTTTGTTATATAAATACATTGAACACATTCTGATACAATTAACTTGAGACAACATTCACCTTTTTTCCTGGATTCTGCTTGTCAATAAAGCTTGAAACTGTGTAAACAGCATGATTTCTGGATTCAGGCAGCTCTGCAGTTTGAGCATTTTATTTCAAACCTTTGAACCTCAGTTTCCTTGGTGTTAAAGTGGCAAGGAATAACGCCTACCAATTAAGAGCTGTGGGAGGATGAGGTGAGTTTACACATATCTGACACAGCTTAATATCTGACAGTTAATAGATGTTCCAGTAATGTTTGTTACATTCTTTTTCACTTACACACTTTCCAGTCAGTCTACTTGATGGGCTGAGGGTATAGCTCAGTGATAGTGTGCTTACCTAGCATATAAGATCCATGGGGTCAATTCCCAGGACTGTGAAAAAAAAAAAAATCCATGTAGGCAATAGTCACTATCTGGTCCTTAAGATCTCACTTAAAAAAAGTTAGAGGTTAAGGATGAAGAAATAATATTGTCTACTTGAAGAACTAAAAGAAGCTGAAGAAAAAACCACCTGAATACCATCTTGCCTTGAAATTTCCTCCACCAGATTAATTAACCCATTACTCTTAAATTGAGCCTCACAGAAAGTCTCAGAACATAGACAAAATATAGACAAGTTCTTTGTCAGGATATAACACATATATCCTCTAGTCCAAATCCCAACTGAGCCCTCATTCCCCTCTGAAAACTCATGAGTAGTCTTTAGTGTTCACATTCCTATCAACATTCTGGTCTTCTGAACTTCCATTAGAACCATCCATTTTGCTCTGCTTACAATATTCTAAGACTTATCTAGTCTATATCCACAAACATTTACAAACTCCTCCCACAAACCAGTTCCAACAGAGCAACAACCCTAATCCTGGTATCATTTTCTGTGTTTGTCAATTTTTTGTCATTGGGACCAAAATTCTTGACAAGAATAAATTAGAAGAGAAAAAGTTTATTTGGACTTATGGTTTCAGTTCATGATCAGCCAACTCCATTGCTCTGGGCCACAGTGAGGCTGAACATCATGGTTGGAGAGTGTGGTGGAGGAAAGCTGTCAGACTCATAGCAGCCAAGAAGCAGAGAGCGGGGTAGGAAGGGCTGAGAGGCAGATATAGTACAAGGCCATGCCTCAATTGACCTACTTCCTCCCACTATACCCCACCTACCTACAATTACCATCCAATAATCCATTCAAATTATCAATTCACTAATGAGGATACAAGTCTAATCATTTCATCTTTGAACATTCCTGACTTGCCTAATACATGAACTCTTCAGGGGCCATTAAAGAGCCAAACCATAACAGAAGGAGTCTTGCTATGTTGTTCAGGCTGGCTTTAAACTCATGGGTTCAAGTGATCTTCCCACCTCAGCATCCTGAGTATTTGGGACTACAAGTGTGCAGTCAAAACATGCCCAGCTCACCTAAATAGGTTTTAAAAGGATATTTCAGAGTGTGGTGGCATATGCCTGGAATCCCAATGGCTTGGGAGGCTGAGACAGGAGGATCACAAGTTCAAAGCCAGCCTCAGCAATGGCAAGGCACTAAGCAACTCAGTGACACTCTGTCTCTAAATAAAATACAAAATAGGGCTGGGGATGGGGATGTGGCTCTGTGGTTGAGTGTCCCTGTGTTCAATCCCCTTAACAAAAAAAAAAAAAAAAGGATCTTGCTGGCACCTGTGTCAAATCTAAAGGGAAAAAATATTTTAAACAGGAAGACAAATTAGAATCCTATTGCATTAATCTGGATGAGAGATGGGTTAGAAATGGAGAGCTTGGGGCTGGGGTTGTAGCTCAGTGGTTCAGCACTCACCTAGCATGTGTGAGGCACTGGGTTCGATTCTCAGCACCACATATAAATAAATGAATAAAATAGAGGTCCATCAACATCTAAAAAATTTTTTTTAAGTAAAGGAAAAAAAGAAATGAAGAGTTTAAGAGAGGCAGTTGGATTCTGGATATCTTTTAAAGGTATACCAAAGATTTTTTTGATGAAGTGGATTTGGAAAAGAAAGGAGTCCAACTTTTTTCTTTAATTTTATAAAATTTCCAAAGTGATTTTTGTAAAATCATAAATATTACCCTTAACTGTTGGGTGGATCATTCAAATACCATTCACTTGACACCAAAGGTAAGTGATGTTGATTAATTAAGACACCTATCTACCGGGGACTGAACTCAGAAGCACTCAACCACTGAGCCACATTGAGTTGCTTAACACCTCGCTAAATTGCTACGGCTGGCTTTGAACTTTTGATCCTCCTGCTTCTGCCTCCTGAGCTGCTGGGATTATGGGTGTGCACCACCGCGCCTGGCTTTATATTTTTTTAATTAAGAAAATTTATTATCAAAAGGACACTAGAAAGAGACTAGAAAATCCAGAGATTTGGAGAAACTCAAGGAAACTTACATCATGAAATATAAAGTACTTTTACAATAAAAAAATGCAAACATCCCAACAGCTTCACACATGGTATGTTAGGCAAGTGCTCTACCACTGAGCTACATTCTGAATCCTTTTAAAAATGTTTATTTTGAAACAAAAATTAAGTTGCTCAGACTGGCCTCAAAATTATATCCTCCTTCTTCAGACTCCCTAGTGGCTTGGATTACAGGTGTGTGCCACCATGCCTGTCTCAGAGACTCTATTGTCCACCAAATCTACTCTTTTCTCCTCCCTCATAAACAGATCTAAGTTTTAGCTACCCAGAGAAGAAATTATTTCTCTGCTTTTTTTTATATTCAGATTTGGACAGATGACTAAATTCTGGCCAATGAAATGTAAATAGTCTTGTTGGATGAAACTTCCGGAATTTTCCTTATGTGGAGGAAATATTAGTCCTGCATATGATAATGAAAATACTTTCGGCCATCCTAGACCCTGAGGTGAACCCAGGAACTGGGGATGGAAAAGTAGAAAAGTAGAAAGATGGAGCTTGGATTTCTGATGATATGAAAAGCTGCTCTACTACCTCTGCATTGTATACCTTCATTCTTCTCTTATATGAGAGAACAAATACTTAACTTATTTAAGTCACTGTTATTTTGAATATTTCTGTCATGTGAATCCAATCCCAATCTCATGCTGATGACTTTTTTTTTTTTTTGCCTTCTGCTGACTTTTTTACCACATTATTCCTGACTTGCAGTCAGTGTGCTTACTTAACATCAACCTCTTCGCTCTTAATTTTCTGTCATTATCTTTTGTTTAGTGATTAGGGAGCACTACTATCTGCTAAGTCTAGAGGTACTGTTTTAGGCAAAAGAGATCTGGATGTGTCCTAGGAGCTTAAATAACATTGAGAATCTTACTATGCAGAGGGGAAACAGATGACCAACTTTGTTAGACATTAATAAAAATAGCCATTAGATACTTTGAACACATGGACACTATCACATTTATTTGGCTACATATACTTTCTTATTTTTCCCTGTGCTATAGTTAAACATAATGGATTACAATTGACTTCTATGTGCCTGAGATGTATTTACTCCCATGCTTGTTTCAAATTAAGTACTTAATTTCTATTTATTTAAGAACATTTTCATTGTGAAATATAATACACCTAAAGAAATGTACACAGGAAGTCAGGCACAGGAGCACACACTGTAATACCAGCTACCAGAGAGGCTGAGACAAGAGGATTGTAAGTTTTATACCAACCTGGGAAACTTAGCAAGAACCTGTCTCAAAAGAAAAATAAAATGGGCTGGAGATGTAGCTCAGCAGTAATGTACTGGGGTTCAATCTCCAGTTCTAAAAAGAAAGGGAAAGACATAGGGAAAAAAGAAATTGCATAAGGGGTTTGGGAGTGTAGCTCCATGGGAGAGTGCTTGCCTAGTATGGGCAAGGCCCTGGGTTCCATAACTAGCACTGGGGTGGGGGTGGGTAGAAGGATGAAAGTAGAAAGGTAGAAGAAAGAAACATGTAAGTACAATTTAACAAATTGTGAAATTACAGCTCATGTAACCATCACCTAGGTCAAGAAATACAAGTTGAGCATGAACCCCTGCCCAAGCTGCCTAGGAAGCACTACTCTGGATTGATTCATTGATTGATCTGAGATGTGGTCTTACTATGTTGTCCAGCCTGGTCAGCAACTCCTGGGCTCAAAAGTTTTTCCTGCCCCAGCCTCTCTAGTATCTAGCACTTCCATACTCATCCTGATTTTATGGTAATAATATCCTTCATTTTCTTTAGCATTTTACCATGTATAAATTCAGTTTTACTTTTTTTTTTTTTTTTGGTATGGGGATTGAACTCAGAGGCACTCAACCACTGAGCCACATCCCCAGCCCTATTTTTTTACTTTATTTGGAGACAGGGTCTCACTGAGTTGCTTAGTGCCTCCCTGTTGCTACTGCTGTGCCTGGCTTTTCCTCCTGCCACAGCCTCCCCAGCAGCTGGGATTACAGGCGTTGCCTCAGAGCCTGGCTTTTTCTTTCATTTTTAAACCATGACACTGCATGTATAAGATTCAGCTATATGAATGACATCAGTGTGAGGTATACAATCGTGGGACATGCACAGTACAGATACTTTCATCTCAAAAGTAAGAAATTGTAAGGAAGAAGGAGGGACAGGTCCCTAGCAAGTCCCAGAACCTAGCATGGGAAATTCCATTAGACTTTAAGGCTGAGATGAGAAAGATCTTGAAAAATAGCCCATACCTAGATATCTGTTTCAGGGTGCTTGTCTCATGGCAGGTATATAGTCACCTTGTTGGGCAGAGCATTCTCTAAGAATTGGTTCTCATGTTGGAAATATTGAAAGGAGAGACTGTACAGCAGACCCAAAAGCTGCAATGATACACGTGTTTCCTGGGAGGGAAAAATCAGAGAACCTAGGCAAGATGAAACAGAATTTGGCGAATGAATAAATGCGAATACTAAAGAGGGGAAAAGGAAAACTGTTTAATTGTGGTGGTGGGAAATAAATGTGAGTAAAATGATTTTTCATCTCAAAAGCATTTTAAATTAATAAACACTGGGAGGCAGGGAAGAAATACAATTCAAACCACTCTTTCTCGGTTTAGAGACGAAGTTTATCTATATCCTAAAATTGAGGGCTGCTGTTACCCTTTGTATGACTCCGATAACCGAATGTAATTCTCGCGAAAGTTGGGTTATTACCTGCAACAAGGCACCGGTTGCCCGGTAGATTCCGTGCTGTAAGGGCTAAATAAAAACAGGTATCTAGTCCAGCACTTGGCACAGCTCAGAGACTGTATGCGGACATTAATTTCGGCCCACGCTCTCCTGGTATATTCTCAAAGGAAAACGACCCACAGTGGCGAGGGGCCTCTGTGATGCCCGCGTGGACAGCCCCAGTATCTCAGATCAGAACACTGCCTTTCCGGGACACATTTCCCAAAGCCAAGGGCGAGAGGAAAATCCAACGTCCCTTGAACAAAGGGTGCCCACTGAAGCCGCGACTCTAGTGATAATACCGAGTATTTCCCACCGCGGTGGCTGTCTTTGGATTCTGGTAATGGACCCTGAAGAAGCCGGTGGAACAGTTGACGGCTCTGGGGGCGGGTCTGGGCAGCGCGCAGGGGGAGGGGCGCGGCGCCGTCCCTGGCGCGTGGTGCCCGCGCAGGCGCGTTGGTGGTAGTTACGCCAGCTGCAGCCGCTACGGCCCCGACAGCGCCCGCGAGCAAACGGGAGTCTGCTGTGGCTGCAGCTCGACGTCGAGCGGGACTTCACGCCTCCGTCCTGTAGCTGGCGCTGAGCCTTCTGCCTTTCCTGCCCGGCTCCTCGCCCCCGGCCCCATCTGGGCTGGGAAGAGAGGCCCCGGGGAGGGGCGGAGCTGTAGGTGAGGCGCCCGGAGCCCCTCCCCCTCCGCTGCCCGAGCTAACCCTTGTTAAGTCTCACACTTGTCCTTAGACCCACTTAAAATCAGGCCTCCCATCTCAGGATATCACAAATGAGCGGGAAAGGGGGGCTGGGGCTCAGTGGTAGACCGCTTGCCTAGCATGTTTGAGGCACTGGGTTCGATTTCTCAGCACCACAATTAAAAAAATAAAAATAAGGGTCCAAATAACACCACCTTGATAAAAAAAAAAAAAAAAAAAAAGATCACTTTTTCCATAGACGTTAGCCCTTTGTTAATACTGTAACTGGTAAGTATAAAGTAGAAAAAAGGATAGTTAAAACATTTGCTCTAGGGCTGGGGCTGGGGCTCAGTGGTAGAGCGCTTGCCTAGCCTGCGTGAGGCACTAGGTTCAATCCTCACCACCACATAAAAATAAATAAAGGTATTGTGTCCATCTACAACTTAAAAAAGAACAACAAAAAAAAAATTTGCTCTAGGCGTTAAGCAACTCAGTGAGACAAAATAGGGCTGGGGATGTGGCTCAGTGGTTAAGCGCCCCTAAACTCAATTCCTGGTACCCCAACACAAAAACAACAACAAATTTGCTCTTTAATTTTTTAACCTTTAAAAAATAAAATTGAGTGCTTACACTTCAGGAAGATGGGTGCAGGTTTGAAAATGAGATCTACAGTAAATGCCACTGAACTAAATATAAACATTAGTGTACAAATGAATGCTTTCAACAGAATAAGTAGGAAAACTTCTCTAACCAATGACATTTCATTATGTAGTGTAATCAAACGTGATCATTCCAGAATTTTCATACTTTCTTTTCAGAGGATATGTATTTGGGTGCTTTTAAAAAAATGAAACTTTTTAGTTGTTGATGGACTTTTATTTACTTGTTTATATGCAGTGCTGAGAATCGAACCCAGTGCCACGCATACGTGAGGCAAGCGCTTTACCACTGAGCTACAACTCCAAAAAAATGAAACGTTTTAAATCCCACAAATTGACAATCACCAATGAACTAAAATTTTTTTTCTGTACTCTGAAATTTCTTTAAATTATATACTTAACCCCACAAAGAAACTGGATTAGTTTTGTATACAAGACTTCTTCCTCCTGAAAAATTATCACCAAGTACTTGGAGGGGGCTACCTTGTACAAGCTATTCTTAGAAGAAATAATGCATGAATTTAGTTTATAAACTCTTGGGCTATGTATTTGACACTTAAAAATTTAAATTTATGGAATTTGTGTCAACCATTCTTAATAGTCTGTAGATACTGTTGTGTAATTTTCTTTGATCAGAAACAATTGGTTTCAGTACTGTCACTTGGGTCAGGGGTTTTCTTCAGTGTCATTTAATCCAAAGGAGTACTTTACAGTTTTCACTTTTAAATTTCACAGGAAGGGTTCTTCACTATTCTTCTAGAAGCCAGTCCAGCAAAATTAGAGGAAAACTTCTAAGGAGATTGACAGCTCTTAAGAGAAAGCCCACATTTTCAGGCTAAATAGTTGAATCTGATAGGGGACAATAGTTGTTGAGCACTGGGAACATGAGATAAAGGAAATCATTCCATAAAATGGGCCATCTGTGCTGACAGCCACATGCTGTCATCTTTGAAAATCAATTTACCTCTAGCTGTGCCTGGCTTAAGTGGATAGGATATGTTTGATACAGTCCTCAGCAAACCACCTGTTATATGCAGGAGAAATGCAGGCCCAAACTAATTCTGATAAGAGGAACACAAATTACCTTAAAGGGGGAGATTTTGTGACCCTTACACAGACCAGATCCCAGAACTCAAGAGAGATAAAGATAATTCCCCAACCATAAAATCCCTAACAGCATGTTCCAATTAGAACTGGTTAGCATGAGCCAAAACGAACTAGAGTTGTCATGGCAGTGGGGACTTGAAAGTCTGATGTCATCCTGCTATCAGTCAAAAATCAAGAGGTGGGGCTGGGGTTGTGGCTCAGCGGTACAGCACTCGCCTAGCATGTGTGAGACCCTGGGTTCCATCCTCAGCACCACATATAAATAAATAAATAAACTACAACTAAAAAATGAATGTTAAAAAAAAAGAGGTGTACCTAGGTGGGACTCTCTGGAAACTTCCCTGGGACCCCTAATAAAGCAGGTACAGGAGAGGCATGCTGTCCCACTCTCCCACTTGAGATTGTTCCTTCCTATCTCTTCTAATAAACTCAAGCTTTTATTCTGATCTGTATGTCTGACATCTTTCTGACTTTATTGAAAGAATCAGGGTTTGAAGGGGGGCCTTCATGCTGCCTCATTTTCTCAGAAGTGGAGCCCTGTAGCTGTGCCTCCTAAATAAGCAGAAAATATAGTTATCATGAGTTGACTTTTAAAATAGAAACTGCCCTGCATGTTGTTTTTTCTAAATAGATGGCGTTCTCCAGCGAAGCAGGTACCAGCCAGTTTTCAGTTAATCAGGTTGTTTTATGAAACACCAAAACTGAAGGGGAGTACACTGAAGTGTCCGTATACACTGAATTGCTTTGCATGGTCTCTGTTAGTTTTATTGTCACTATGACCAAAACACCCAACAAAAAATGACTTGGAGGCAGAAAATTTGCTTGGGGCTCTCAGTTTCCAAGGGCTCAGTTGATGGATGGCTGACTCCATTGCTGTGGACTCCAAATGAGGTTGGACATCATGGCAGAAGGACCCATCAGAGGAAAGCTGCTAGTAGAGTCAGGAAGCAGAACAAGAAAGTAAGAGGGAAAGGAATCACAGAAAGAATAACTCTTCCATGGTATTCCTCCAGTGACCCACCTCCTCCAGCCACCTTTACAGTTACCACCCAGTCAGTCCATTCAAACTAGGATGGATCAATTAGGTTACAACTCTCATAATCATTTTACCTCAACATGCATTAACACAGGAGTTCTGGGGAGACACCTCATATCCAAACTATAATAGTTGCATTTGAGATAATTGATGTAAGAATCTTTATGGAAACATCAAATAAAAAGTGAAAAATGAGCAGGTATGGTGGTGCACGCCTGTAATCCCTGTGGTACAGGAGACTGAGATGGGAGGATCACAAAATCAAAGCCATCTTCAGCAAAGGTGAGGCACTAAGCAACTCAGTGAAATCCTGTCTCTAAATACAAACTAGGGCTGGGGACGTAGCTCAGTGGTCTAGTGCCCCAGTACACCCCCCCCAAAAAAAGTGAAAAATAAGATAAAAAAAAGCAAAACATGATTTTGTTCTAATTATTTCAACCATGAATATTATCCATCAAACTTGGACTTGGTGATATAGATCAAATTTTTTTATATTTTAAAATCTCAATCATAATTACTGATTTTTCCTGTCCAATGAGGGTGGGTCTTAGTTCTGTGTGTCTTTTAAGCATCGGTGTGGATCATCAAAAGTGGAGTTCTGATTTATAGAGCAGGAATCATAGATAGCACCAACTCATTTTATTTTTTATTTTTTGACAGAGTGTCCCTCTATTGCTCAGGCTGGTCTTGAACTCCTGGGCTCAAGCAATCCTCCTGCCTCATCCACCTGAGTAGCTGGGACTATAGACAGGTGTGCACCACCCCACTCAGCATAACTCATATTCTTTCTCTTCAGAAAGAATCAGAATGACCCACTAATTTTTATTTTTATTTTATTTTTTAGTTGTAGATGGATACAATTCCCTTATTTCTTTTATGTGGTGCTGAAGATTGAACCCAGTGTTTCATATGGACTAGGCAAAAGCTCCACCATTGAGCTACAACCCCAGGACCTAATGTTTATTTTTGCCTAACAACATGGCCTTTAGAGAAATCACTTTCCTACATATTCTTTGGATTATCTATAAATAAGCTCTAATTTGCTAATTAAATCACTAGTAGTATCTGCCTGATTTATAAGGATTTTCTGAAGGTTAATGAATGAAATGTGTAATGCTCTTTAAGCCCATCAGGGATTAATTTTAGTATACATAAGCCTTCATTGATTGCACCTGCTATGCTAGGCACCATGCTTGATGCTGAGTATATAAACATTGAATAAAATATAGGTCCTTTTAAGCTCAGTCCTAGTTGAAGAGACTAAATGCAAATAGTTGTGCATCATGTTGCATACAGTGATAGTGTGTTCAAAATGCAAAGAGAAGGCAAAAGAAGGGAACAATTGATTGAGGTGCGATGTTCACTGAATTAGCTTCTCAGAGCTAAAAATATGGAGCATATCTTTCCGATGCTGTTTTTACTGGCATTAGAATGAGAAAACAGGAGGCTCAGATAGGAGGATGGAGTGCTTGAAACAACCCTGAACAATGTAGCCAGATTCTGTCATAAAATTTAAAAAATAAAATAAAATAGGGGCTGAGGATTAGCTGGGGATGCAAGGGGGCAGAACATTTGACGTAATGTCCGAGGCCTTGGGTTTCTTCCTCAGTAGCATATAAACACAAAAGGTGTTTGGTTATTGCTTATATTTTTAACTGCTCTATTTAGGTTTTTTAAAAGACAAAATTTTAAAGCTTTTTACTTTTGTCTAATTTTTGAGGTTCATTCTGTTGCCCAGGCTGGCCCTATTATTCTGCATCAAGTGATGTGCTTCCCTCAGCCTCCTGAGAGCTGGGCCTGTGGGTGAAAGCCATCATACCCTGCTGAAGACAATATAAGATTTTGAGTCTCCTTCCCACTATTTTAAAATTACTATGTGTTTGATTATTGGGCACTAGGATGGGATGCAGGACTTTGTACATGCCAGGCAAGATCTCTACCACTCAGCTACTCCCTAGCCCCCTGAAATAATTTCTTAGGATATTTGGGCCTATGTTCTCCACAAGGCAAGAATAAGGAAGAAGTGTGATGTTAATTGGCTACTTGTTGCTCTATTTGCCCAGCTATTGAACACTGATCTAAAGTAGTTAGGCCAAGTGAATTTTCTGGATAATGATAAATATGTTTTCCATTGACTTCTCTAGATGGCATCTTTGCTATTTGCTGAGTAATAGGATGTCAGTGCCCCTATTCTTTCCTTAATTTCTGATCCTCCTCCTCTGCAGCTGCATGAATAACCTAATGAGGACTGTTTCTTACCACAGTCCCTGTTTTTTGCTACTGTGTTTTAAACAAATTTATTTCTCAAATCCCCTTCCTCTTTTTGGGGTGCTGATTGTAGAGGCCACTTCTTCTTGTCCCTTGTCTTAGATGATATCCAGGTCTAAGCTAAAGGAAAATTGAGAATACATTCAACTTTTTAAAAGATTTTTTTAAAATTGTAGATGGAAACAATACCTTTACTTTATTTATTTATTTTACTTGGTGCTGAGGATCAAACCCAGTGCCTCTCCCCTGACCCATAACCCCAGCCCCTACATCCAACTTATTTAGGGGACACAAATGTCAGAATTAAATGTATTACCCTGTTTGTCATCCCTTGTTCTTTGTGAACTATAGAGGAAAAGTTTTTGTTAGTTCTGTAAAACTTTTTTTTTTTTTTGCTACCCCAGTGCAGGGGATAGAACCCAGGTCCTTGAGCACACTGGACAAATGCTGTCCCACTGTACTATATCCTCAACCTTTTGCAGAACTCCATCCCCCCTCACCGCCCCCCGTACTGAGGATTGAACCCAGGGCCTTGTGCATGCTCTGTGTAGAGCTCTTAACTGCTCTGTTCATGATTTCTGATCAGTTAACCAAAAGCCAAGGGAAGGTTTCCTGAGAAAAATACTGGAATTAAAGAATGCCAACTTAACTCTCTGTTCTAATGTGCTAATTCCAAGCCCACAGGAATCAGTAATCACCTTGTGCCTTAGGAGGACTCTTATGATCAGTATGAACCAGACTGAAGTTAAGGACAACTTCCTGATAATGTTTTCTGCATCCCAAATTTGCTCATAGTGAGAGTAGAGGCTGAGGTCTGTACCCACCTGCAGCCTGGTGGACAACAAGGAAGCTGGGAGTGCAGATTACCCTCTGCCCCCGCCTGTCTAGCACAGGCTCACTTCATGTGTGTATCACGTGGCTTTTGTTTCTATAAATTGTAAGAGCTTCTGTGGGACCAGCAGGGGAAGCATTCTAATGGTTTCTCCTCATTTTCACTAAACTGTATAAAGTTCATTTTTGTATCCTTTGCCTATTTCTTATGGTGGAATCCAATTCACTGGGATCCAGACAGGGTCCTTGGGGTAGGCTTCGAATAGTAATAAAATATTAGAGAATATTTTAGATAAAGAAATGCCACTGCTGACCTGATTCATGTATTCCCCACCCAAAGGCATCCCGATTCCTCCTCTTGCCTGTGTTTCTGTCACATCTCTCATGGGTTTGTTGTAGAAAACAATGAACCCAGTGACACATTTGAACCACAACAGCCATTAATTTTTCTCAGTCTTTGTGCTAATTCCCTCAATACTATAAAAGCAATGCCTGATCCTTGCCCTTTTCCCTAAAGGTGTGCTATGTAGACATTTGACTTTTCTCATTTTAACAGCTGTTATAGAGAAATACAAGGTTTTATAGGTTAAGAAACTTCATCCCTTCTCTTTCAATTTGCCTTTTCACACAACTTCACTTTCACAGAAATTGAGGTGGTAGTCATCAGCCAGAGGGCCAGAGGCCATCTGATCACTAAGAGGTTCAACTTTCAGCCCATGAACAAACCCTCACCCAACAGTATCCATATGAAGTCTCAGCAAAACACTCCATGCCAGAACCAAGACCTGACATCACTTATAACCTCCAAACTGGGGTGCATTAGGAAGTGTGTTTTACTCCTTAGAAAGAGTGTCCACTTTCTAAGGAGTAAAAAAAAAAGTTTGTGTGGGTAGCCGTAATTTTTGCAAATATTAGTTGAGCTTTGCAACATGTCCCCTGTTCCAGTGCCCTCACACACTGTCACAGTTCTGATACCTATTCATACACCTAGCTTCCCATGTTACTGATTGTGGAAACCTCATCAGAAACTGTAACTTTCCTAAAACCTTCTGTATGAAGGGCAAAGCAATAATTTGAATTATTCTGACTTAAAGTCCAGTGTTGTTTTTGTTAAAAAAAAAACAACACTTTATGACCCTCCAAAGCAATATTGACAGACAGTTGTACCAGTTGCTTACTGCACAAGGGCAGTCTGGGGCAGGAGGCTGCAAATGTCAGAGTGCCATCTGTGCCCTGCTCACCACAGCCTTTTTAAAATTTCTGTAAGGTACTGTGTAGGCTCTTCCAAGTACATAGCATATTCCACTACAGAAAAATAAGGAAGGTAATTTCCAGGGATTCTAATCGCAGCTGATCTTTGCTTTAGATGCTGAATGAAATGTCTTGTGGGTGCAGAAGAGCTGACTGTGCTGGTGGCTTCTCTTGCTTTCGTGGTTAATGTGTTGAGTGGTTTTGCTTGTAAGCAAGGCTAGGCATCCTGACACAGAATCATCCTCAAGTGTTAAGGGAACCAGGTGCAGGTGGCACCACAGCACATTTTTCTCTTTCCCTTCCCCTAGTCCTTGATCCTCTGTTCCTCCTCCCTGGCTGATGCCATAGGCCTGTAGTGTGGATGTGGAACAAGGTGGAGAATACCTGTAGGCTTTGCTCCCTACATTCAGAGGTCACGACCAGGAAAACTGACCACACACATCTTGACCCATGACCTCCCAGTGTAAACCCTTTCTCTATAATCCACAGCACAATGTCACATCAATTCTTGCCTTGCTAATAGAGTCTGACTCTATATCAGGGAAGAGTGAAATTCATACACTGTGTTGTAGTTACCTCCTTTATCAAGAGGACTCCATGGAGAGTCGACAACTGTCCTGTTCCTAAAATATCAATACATCCCATCTTCCCTTTAGCCCCCATCTGGCTTTCTTGTTTCCTGGTCCTCCATATGTTGATGTTTATTCCACAGGACCCCAACCAGAAAGCGGCCTCATTGTAGCTCACATGGGAGTTGTTCTCAGGGATATTTACAAGGCCTTGTCATAAGCTCACAGTAGCCACTACTGAGTCTTACCCTGCTCCCATCTTTTCTGAGGGAACCTCTTATAGTGATATTGTTAATCTCAGTGGGTGATCTCTACACCACCAGAAGAAACAATGTTCAATTTAAACAAGGTTTTTGACATTTTTAAAAAATATTTTATAGTTAATACATGGACACAACATCCTTATTTTTTAAATTTATTTTTATGTGATGCTGAGGATTGAACCCAGTGTGCCTGACATGTGTGAGGCAAGCGCTCTACCACTGAACCACAACCCCAGCCCTGGTTTTTGACATTTTTAGTTACTGGTTTGCTACCCCATGAAAAGGGAGTTGAAATACATGTTCCCTGTTGAGTCTGTAATGGGTCTGCTCCTTCATGATTTCTAGTAAGAGAATTGTACTGTGCATATGAGCTGTTGGCAAGCATCAAACAATTGATTTTCCCTAGTCCTATTTTCCCTGATGTTGTAGCCTTCTACTTTCCTCTTCAGATTAAAAGTGTCCATTAATACCTCATTTCTTTTTCTGAACTCAAGGGCACTTGACCACTAAACCACATCCCCAGCCCTATTTTTAACCTTGCTCTATACGCAAGAAAGCATATCAGACACAGAATGAAAAAACTGACACCAAGACCTGTGTGAGCTGTATTAAATGGTGGCCAAGGATATTAATATAAGTGAAACAGTGGAAGGTCAAAATTTTGTGAATCATCAGTGTGATAGAAAATAGTCTGAAATTACTTGCTGTTCAGATTTCTTTTCCATCAGTTTAGATTTGATTATTTTTTTCAAATGGCTTCTTTTGGATGAAAATCTCTCCCCTAATGAGCCTAATTGTAATGACTGCTGCATGTATGAGTGTGTATGGAGGCATCTGTGTGATTCACCCTATTTCTACTGTGATGTAAATCTTTATTTTTTAAAAAGCCCACTCAAAAACATTCAAAATAATAGTGTCACTTAAAGATTTATATCAAATGGTGGCCTTCATACTGCAGGCAGCATCTGTTTGCTTTGAGTATTTGTAACCTTTTGGTCACACTGGATACCCAGCCCTGGGGTGGTGTGTGCTGAATGCTGACCAAAGTAGGAGATTTTTCTTTTCTGATGAATTCAAACTCATTTTTTTAAACACTAAGAACAGCTTTTATTGGTTGCAACAGTGAATGGGAGAGCACATGATGGCTCTTGCTCCTGAGGTATCATTCACAAACAAGATAGTTTCCAAAAGCAAATTTAAACTCTTAAGGAACAACAAAAAAAAAATGTTTCTGGTTAAGAAGAAACTGTGTATTAGTCCCTCTGTGCTCTTGTCCATAAGCTTCCCCCAAGTAATCACATTGTTTTGTTTGTTCATTTTTTTGTTGTTGTTGTTGTTGTTTTTGTTTTTTTTCCAGGTTGTGGGGATTGAAGCCAGGGGTGCTGTACCACTGAGCTGCAATCCCAGTCCTATTCATTTATTTTGAGACAGGGTCTCACTAAGTTGCGTAAGCTGATCTTAAACTTTTGATCCTCCTGTTTCACCCTCCAGAAGAGCTGGGATTCCAGGTGTGCACCACCACATCCAGACCAAAGCATTACATTTGTAGACACAGAACTTTTCTGTTGAAGGTGACACAAGTGATGTGGGCCCAACACACATCGCCACACTTCCAGACTGAATCCTAGACCGTGGCTTCCAGGTGTGAAAGGCCCATTCTGAACCACTGCTAACTTGAAGCTTTTCCTTCCATAAAGGAAAGGTTCTACCTGAGTGAGCTGGAGTTACCTGTATTTATTTGGACCCTGTCTCTCAGAAGGGGAAGCACTTTACCTGCATAACTGATAAATCTAACAGTGTTTGATTTTATGCCTAGAGGCCTGTTCTGTCCTGAGGCAGATTCCATGCTTGGATGGACTCTGTGGGGGTTGGGGCTGAAAACAATTATGATAAGGCTATTAATAGGACATCTGGCATTCCATGAGCTTCCATATATTATCAAAGCCTTGACTTCTTGGAAAAAGGAAAAATATATTTAGCTACTTGATTTTGGACACAGTGGTTTACATGGGCCCTCATATTGCCATGACACCTTTTAAATAATTCTCTTGACTCAAACACAAGGAAATCAGGCTGGGGTTGTGGCTCAGTAGTAGAGCGCTTGCCTATCATGTGTCAGGCACTGAGTTCAAATTGCCACACTACATAAAAAAATAAAGATATTGTGTCCATCTACAGATAAAAATATTAAAAACAAAAACAAAACAAACAAAACAAAACACAAATCCACAAGGAAATCAAACCAAACATCTGTGTTGAGGCCAGAGTTTGCCATGGTCTGGGAACAGCACCTTGGACCAGAACCTCTGAGCCATTTGGCCAGGATTTCACACAGATTATATTTATTACTCTCTTGGAAACATAATGTCCCCTGCTTTTAGCAGAAATTTTAATATGTATGGGGTATGTGCAGTTCTCCTCCTTAATAAACAGGAATTAAAAAAAATAAAAAATCACTGAGTTTGTTTTCCCTTCTGCCTTACAACTTACTTTTCTTTTCTTTTTTTTTTTTTTTTAAATTTTTTAATATTTATTTTTTAGTTTTCGGCGGACACAACATCTTTGTTGGTATGTGGTGCTGAGGATCGAACCCGGGCCGCACGCATGCCAGACAAGCGCACTACCGCTTGAGCCACGTCCCCAGCCCCACAACTTACTTTTCAATGTAATTTTCAAACGGGAACCTGTAAGCTGTTGAGATAAAGGCACAAGGTACACATGTAGGAGATGGCAGATGAGACCCACTCAAATGTGGGCAAGTTGACGTTTTCGTCCAAAATACATCAATGCAGAAATTACTAAATGGGTCACCAGCTGAAAATATCCTGAAATCAGGGAGAAAGAGCTCTTCTCCGGGCCTCTCTTTTCTAAGACGTCTATTTACGTGGCCATGGCTCCTCTCTGGAGGCAGCTACACTGCTGTCACAACGTCAAATTTAGCCTGGTGTGCTTCTGCAGTCATCTATTCAGTCCATCTCCTAAGCAAGAAAAGAACACCAGTCAGAATAGCCAGTTTAATTCACAACCAGGATTTAGTACTTAAGACACTTACTAGTGTCTTAACAGGAGGGAAGCTGGGGTACAGAGCCTCCAGATCCTGTTAATCCTATATCCCTGCACCCTAACTTTTGTTACACAAGGGCAAGTACAAAACCACAGGCTTTCCAAAGGCTCAGAGGTAAATTCAAGCCTCTCCATAATCACTTCAGTTGTTAAGATATGTTAGAAGGTCAGAGGGATCACTGTTCCCTTTAAGCTGTATCTATTTGGTACCCATCAGTACAAATGTTGACATTTTGCCTCTTATTCCTCAAAATGGTTGTTGGTTGGGGGGAGACCTGTTCAGAGGCTTTCTCTGGCTTCTTTCTTTTCAAGAGTTCAGCATGTTTTACCCCCTATTTTGTAGATGCCTTTATAACTGAAGACCATAGCACGCAGCAGAGGCATTTAAGGCCTATCAATAACTATTCACAGGGTTAGATGCTATTTTATTTAAAAAGTAAGCCTGAATAATGCTCTGACATATTGAAAAAATTCAGACACTGATGTTTTAAAATTTGAAATAAGATACATCCACCTATCTTCCACTGGGGTTTATGAAACTGAAGCATCAGTCTTCAAGGATGTCTTGCTTACCCTTCTTGGCAGTGTCATGAAGACTGACTTTAATGTCTTGGTTACGTGACAGATATGCTCTCTGTGTATAGGAAAATGCACATCATCTCTGTCCCCCGCCCCTTTTTGACTATTCCTTTTGGTTTCTCTTCCTATTCTCCTCTGTAAGCATGTATTCTGAGAATCTGCACTTATGTTTGTGACAAGGTGAAGCAGAGGGCAGACTGAGGAAGCTCAGCCTAGGTCCCTCTGGCCACTTTCTTTTATGCCCACCATGCTGCTATTATTCTATCCATGGTGTGAGGAAGGCTTCAAGTCCCTCCTGACAGCAACATGTCTTGTCACTGCTTTCCTTGCGCTTTCATCATCGGGGAGATCAGAGTGAGGAGGGCTGAGAGAGGCCCCATAGCAGAGGGCTCTGCTGGGTTCTAGGGTTCTTTGAGGAAAAAGGTATGGGCAGCAGGCAGAGACCAGGGGACTCCAGGAAATGGAAAGGAGCTGGCATCAGTGATTCTTACATTTCTGACTAAGTCCCGCACGTAGGCAAATAGGTTCTGGTTAATAAAGTTGACTGTTGCATGAAACACATCATGGAGTAAGGATGGTGTATGATTGGCCACCTTTTTGGCCAATAGCATGGTCATAATCAGCATGGTCTTCTCGTTCTCCATATCTTTAGGGTAAGTCTGCATTGCTGCCTTCAGGGTGGTGTCCAGGCAGTTGCTTCTGTCCTATACAGAGATAAAGACAGTTTACTAATAGTCTTTCCTCTTGCAGTCCCTGGTGGTAAGTACAAAGGGGCATCTCAGAAGGAAGTATTGATGGAATAGCTAAGGCTACAGGACAGAGAGAAGGATAGACAATTTAGTTTTGAGGCAATGAAAAGGGAATAGGAGACTACTTCCTGCAGGGAATGCTCATTAACCTAATACACATTTACTGAACACTGTATGTTATTTAATGGAACACAAGGAGCTGAAGCCATTTCCTTTCCTAACCTCAAAAGACTGATAACTATCTCCAGCAACTTAGGCCCATCTTACTACTGTGCACCCTAGCTTAAGGGGACACGCAGAACCTTCTCACCAAAGGTGAGA
The DNA here is from genome assembly GCF_001458135.2 of Marmota marmota marmota. Classification (NCBI taxonomy): domain Eukaryota; kingdom Metazoa; phylum Chordata; class Mammalia; order Rodentia; family Sciuridae; genus Marmota; species Marmota marmota. Next base: position 9,258,375 of record NW_026000171.1, read on the forward strand.
GGCAAATACTAGACCACTGGACTTGAGTGACCTTAGGCTCAATGACTTACATGCACAATTACCCTTGTGGGAGGTGTCCCAAGGCAGTGCATAGCCAGATGCTTCTGTATTCTTTGACAGATGCTGGAGAATAGCAAATGGGGAGAGAATGCCAGACTGAAGACCAGCTGTCATGGAAGGGGGCACCCAACAAGGTAGTGAGGTTTTCAGCCTTCTCAGTTGGTAGAAGTCAAAAGAATTAAACTTTCTCTCCTCTCACCTCCTACAGCTACAAGTATTTATTTGAAGGCTTTAGGATGTGGCCTGCACCAATCTTTGGATGCCCCAGAGGTCCATGTGAGCAGCAATATCTGTGTAACTAAACACAGCCATGAAGCTGGGAAGAGGAGAAGGCTAAACTATCACTGTTTTTGTTATACCTGGGAAAGTAACTGAAAATCCTGTGTTGGCATCTTTACTCTCCAAAACAGAAAAAAAAAGTTATTTTGGTAAGAGTCAGATATATTTTGCTGGGGCTGGGGATATAGCTCTATTGGTAGAGTGCTTGTCTCTCATGAACAAGGCCCTGGGTTTTATCCCCAGCACCACAATAAAAAAAAAAAAAAAAAAAAAAAAAAAAAAGATATACTTTGTTCATCTTTCTTGAGTCTTCTATCCCTCTCACTTATAAAGGTTCAGGTTTTCTAAATCTCCACTAAATTCTCCTAAAAGACAATCATGCTCTAACTCCATTCCCAATTCTCTTGTCAAAGCTCCAGATACACAGTCATGGAGCTATCTCAGGGGACACTGGTCTTCTGATGAGAGACAGAACAGGCCCTGGCTCCAGCGACACTCATAAAAGCCCATCTTACTCAGAAGTAGCAATAGTGTATTCCCTCACTTACTTCCTCTGACAGTCCAGCATTCATAAAACGTGCCACCAGTTCATTCACCAGTTCTGGCTGGATGCTACGGTCCATTTCATCCCCGACCTGGGCAAGATGCCGGGCAATGTTCTGTATAACTTCTTCTTGACTTTCAGAATCTGAAAGGCAGAGGGCAATAAGGACAAAGACGATTCAGACAATGGCCCCATTAGATACTCTCATCCCCCTCCACCCCACCCGACACAGGAAAGGAGTCTGCTTTGGAAGGACAGCTCCTGCCTCCACAGCATGCGCTCATAGTCCTCACTGATATTGGCTCCACTCAGCTTGAGCCCCTGTGTGACTTCTGGACTGGCTGTGGCTGTGGGACCAGGGAAAGGCCTGAGTGAACAGCAGACCAGCTCCAGAAGCAGGCCTCTCCCTGAACGCAGACTCAAGAACTGTCCCCAAAGAGGGTCAGTCATGCTCTAGCAGCCTTCACCATGGGCCTCAAAGAAGAATCTGGCAGCAATCTTCAGGGCTATCACCTGTTAAGTGTTGATGTATAACACTTAACAGGTGTCAATCTTAGAAGCTTTTAGGAAGGAAGATTTACAGACAGACCAGGTTTGAGTCCCACCACCACCACCACCACTTCCTGGCCATGAGAATTTGAAGCATATGTCCTCTTTCCTTACAGGGAAGAGGTGTAGCTGACTCCCCTCCCAAATCTTACCTCATTAAGTAAAACCCCAGGTTTTCTCTATCACTTACCAGGCCCTATATGATCTGCCCCACTTGGCCAACTAAGATTCTGCTACCTGAGTTTAGTCCCTCCACAGTATTCCTGGCCTCCACACATGCTGCCCCTTCTGCCTAAACGCCACTCCCCAACAGAACACAGCTCCTTCTTCACCTCCTTTATTCTGTCCCAGTCTTCTCTTTCTTTTTCTTCCTTGACACGTTACACATTACCCTAATCATAATTCTATGATTTGTTTGACACCCCTCAACCAGAATATAAACTCCCTAAAAGCTGTAATTTTTTTTTTTTTGCAGGGGGAGGGGTCTAGTACTGAGGATTGAACCCAGGGCCTCATATATACTATGCAAGCAATACACTATATTCCCAGCCATTTTTAAATTTTATTTTGAGACAGGGTCTCACTAACTTGCCCAAGCTAGCCTCAAATTTACTATCCTCCTGCCTTAGCCTTGTGAGTTGCTGAAATTATAGGCATGTGATACCATGCCCAGCAAACCTATAATTCTGAAAATCAGTTTGGTTTACTGTTAAATATTCAGCACTTAAACTGACATAGGCACACAGCAGGTGCTCAATACACAACTGTCTGGAAGCTGGGCATTATGGCACATGCCTATAATCCCAACAACTCAAGAGGCTGAGGCAGGAGGATCACAAGTTGGAGGGCAATCTCAGCAATTTAGCGAGGTCCTAAGCCCTGTTTCAAAATAAAAAGTAAAAAGGGGCTGAGGATGCAGCTCTGTGGTAAAGCACCCCTAGGTTTAATTCCTGCAAACATAATAAAAATCAACTACATGGGGCTGGGGGTGTGGCTCAGTGGTAAAATGTATGCTTAGCTTCAATCCCCAGCACAGCAAAATAAATCAAAGCAAATAAACCAAAAACCAAATAAGTGCATAAATGAATGAACAGATCCTGTATCTAGCTTCTGATATCAATAAATGACAACTATTGTTATCTCTCTCATTAAGTCCTGTATTTCTCCTGTATTTGCAACTCCCCCCTGGCTCCTATTTATCCAGGATGGAAAACTGGCTTACCTGAGGTCTCTGCTATTCCCACTGCACCCTTTCTCAGTGTGTTGTCAGGTTTGATCTTAGAACTCTTATCTGCTGCTGCCACCCTTGTCAGGGTTTTCTCTGAGCTCTCATCTTGATAATATTGTCCTTCAGTATATTTTCCTCAGAAACAGGAGGGCAAAGCAAGCACTTGGGTAGGACAGAAGGAAGCAGTAAGAAGTCTAATGTGCTTACCAACCTCAGAGGTGAGAGCCTTCTTAACTTCTGTGCTCTAGGGATTTCATCTGCCCCTCCTTCAGTCTTCTTTCTTTCTTTTTCCTATTAGGCCTCTAAGGATGGAATCCAGGGCCATACACACACCAGGCAAGTGTTCCGGTCCACCACTGAGTCGCACCCTTAGCCCCTCACCACAGCAAGATACAACACTGCTTCTCTACTCAGGACCTTCCCAATGCTCACTTCTACTTAAGTGGTTAAGTCATCTTCTAGCTTCCAATTCCCTTTAATTCTTTCTACTCTTGTAATGTTCTAACCAAACCCAAACACTTTCTGTGTTTCATAGCCTTTGGACTTTCCCATCTTCAGGCTTTTGCTTAATCAATGGCTATTTCCTCTTCCCTATTTCCAAAGAATTACATTGTGCCATCTTTCTAGACCTAGCTCAACCTCACTTGCAGTCATGAATTCCTTCCTGATTCCCTTCAGAGCAAAGGGTTCTCACTTCTCCTTATAGTTCTCTCAGAAATGATGTGTGCCTCACTTACTTGCCAAAGCCTTTCCACCTTATTTTTGTGAATCATGTACACATCTCTCTTCCCTCTATCCACCAGATCAGCAACATCAGAAATTATATCTGATTTTGTTTCGAGGTTTTCAGAGTCTCTATTTTGTTCCTTGCCTCCAAAACTTGTCGTACTTAATTCACAGGCCAATGTTCTCTCAGAGCACTAGTAAGGTCAGTATACAGCCCCATTAATCTACTTTTCAAATGCCATTTGGGTCAAGTCAGGATTTGCGGTCTAAAGGTAAGGGACAGTGTAGAGAGCAGCAAGAGAAAAGAGCAGGAGACAGACTCTGGTTGTGTTACTGCTGTATCACCTTCTGATAGTGAAGCCATTCGGGCCCATGCCTGTCCTCAGTCCTTCCTACAACTTTCCAAGAGACCAAATGCTTTTATTCAGTTTAGGACCGTCAGAAGACATACTGGTTGGGTTCAAAGAAAGTTTCTGGCATACCCTGACTAGTGTGAAACACTGGCCACATTTCCTTTCACCAGATTTAAGATGAGATTGGGCAAAAGGCAGAATCAGTTGTTGGTCTCCCCCAGAGCCACCAGAGGGCACTGGAGTCTCGGTGACAGGAAATTTCAGAGTAGACAACCAGGTTGTGCAGGACAAGTTGGAAGGTCTGGGTCACTGTGGAATTTCAGGGCAGGGATTTTCTTTTTTCTTTTGCAGTGCTAGTGGTGGAACCCAGGGCCTTGAGCAACAGGGCAAATGCTCCACCCCTGAGCTACACCTTCAGTCCCAGGGCAGTGATTCTAATCAAGGTCAGAATCACCTGGAAGTCTTCCACTCTAACAGCTGACCTGGGTCGGTGGAGTAGACTCAAGGCCTGCACATTTTGAAAAAGTTCCTCATGTAAAGTCTGTGTGCACACTACTGAGAACCAACTTCCTGAGCTCCTCGGCTTGCTCTTTCTCCAGAAGCAGCACTAGTGGCTCAGTGGTAGAGCGCTTGTCTAGTGGCACTGGGTTTAATTTTCAGCACCGCATATAAATAAATGAATAAAACTGAGGTCCATCAACATCTAAAAATATATACTAAAAAGGATAGAGGCAAGGAAGAGAGCACAGGGATTAAAGTTTAGAATGGTAAAATCTGGAAACAGATAACAGGAGGCAGCACTGATATGATGGGAGGCAACCCAAGAAGCTCAAGAGGGGTCTGGCTCAAGTCCTGCCTTGGACTTGCCCATCAGTTTGACTGGGTCTAGTCATTTATATGTCCCTGGGCCTGAGTTTCCTCATCTGGAAATGAGGTTCATAATACTTCAATTATTCCCTTCCCTCCCTTTGTGCCAGGGATCCAACCCAGGGCCTCATGTATGCCAGACAACCACTTGAATTATACCCCTAGCTCAGTTTTCTTATATCTAAAAAAGGGAAAATGTAAAGTTCTATATGGGACACAAAAATTCCTTTAAATACATGGATTGGGACCTGCTCAAGGTGGTGTGGAGCTGTGTAAGAATCACCTGTGGGGCTTTTGCTCACACCAGTGATGCCCCAGAACTATCAAATCAGATTGCCTAAAGATGGGACCCCAGCACCACTGTTTTAAAGCTTTCTGGTTCTTGAAACTACATAAACCCAAACTGGGGAGTCATTCAGGTTATTTAATACAGCTCAGTGGTTTCCAGAATTACTTGGGAAAACACTTTTCATATTGGTGGATGAACATAGGAAGGTAGATGCTGGACCTAAAATAAGTTCAGCACCACTAGAGGCAATCAAGCACAGATCAAACCATATAATATGAACATATACAGTAGCCTAAAACTCCATGGGTCAAGACTGAGCCCAAATGTCCCTTCTAGCCCATGGATATCCTCAGATGTTACTAGTAACAACAACGCCCAGGATTGGCACAAAGGAGATGGGGCCAGGTGCCTACCTGCTTCTATTCTTCCCACGAAGAGACTGGCATGGTTGCCGTCAGTCTGCAGCTCATCTTCACGTTCCCCCTCCAGGTAAGTTCGCACAGGTAGTTCCTGGCCCAGTGTTCTCAGCTCTTGGTGAAACTTACAGTCAGAGAAGCTTTGGAGGAAGTCAAGCACCAGCAAGTTTGTGATGTACTCATCCCTGAGGCCTGAACCATTGCTGACCTAAGATAAAAGAGGAATTAGGAAGGCTCTTGGGAACCCAGGCCAGGGTCAGAAGCCCTCCCTGTAACTGAGCAGATAGTTCTATGGGGTACAGATGGTCTTGAAAGAACCTTACTGGCCTAAGAGGTGAATCTCATGTAGATTCAAGATCCCTGCAGCAATGCCTCCTGTAGATGCCAAAGAGAGAGCTTTAAGTGATTCATCCACCATTTGTTTTACCTGAAATCTGTGGCTGGGGTGAGTTTCTTATGCTACAGTCTGATTCAGGGAATTCAGGGAAATATCATTTAGATGCCATCCATGTATTTACATTATTTTTTTAAAAGTACCAGGGATACTTCACCAAATAAATTCCAGCTTTCCTGGCTATTCTTCCAGAAGTTAGCAGCTCTTTCTTTTCCATAATTTCTTTTGTAGGCCTAGGATGATATTGGGCCAACAGAAGACTCTCAATACATACTGGGGGTGGTAACCACAGATAAACAACTGCCTTTGGCCTAGCTTGGTCTACTTCTAGAGGCTTAATTAATGAAAACCCTACAGAGTGCTCTGACCAGGAGGGGCTGGAGCACACAGTCCCCACTCACTGTCCATCTCTACTGGTAACACTTAAGCCGCATGCAGCTCCTGCAAATGCCTGCACTGTGGGAGCCAGGAGGGGCCTTTCTAGCATGCTGACTGCATGTGAGGATGGTTTTTGAAAATAAAGGTGAGTACCTATAGCATCAGTGGCACCATGTGCCCAGAGCAACCACAGCTCTAAAATAAAGAGGGAATAAGTAGTCTGGAAGGCTCGGGATTCCAAGACCTGTCCAAATGTATGCCAAATATTCACAGGGGCTGTAAGAGCAAAGGAAGACAAAAGTGCTGGTGAAAAGATATTGTAATCCTCTAAGTCCTTAATAATTTGCATCAGAAAAACAAAACAACTTTTTATTTATTTATTTATGTGGTGCTGAGGATCGACCCTAGCAACTCGCATGTGCTAGGCGACCGCTCTACCATTAAGCCACAACCCCAGCCCCACAAAAAAACATTTATTAGAAAAGTAAAAAAAAACTCCCAGGACAGCTTTTTTTTTTTTTTTTTGTTTGTGGCACTGGGGATTGAACCTAGGGCCTTGTGCATGTGAGGTAAGCTCTCTACCAATTGAGCTATATCCCCAGCCCTGAGAAAAGTTTTTTATTTTTTTAAATTTTTATTTATTTATTTTTTTTAAAGAGAGATAATTTTTAAATATTTATTTATTTATTTATTTTTAGTTTTCGGCGGACACAACATCTTTGTTTGTATGTGGTGCTGAGGATCGAACCCGGGCCGCACGCATGCCAGGCGAGCGTGCTACCGCTTGAGCCACATCCCCAGCCCGAGAAGTTTTTTAATAGGACAAAATTCCTTTAAATAAATAAAACTGCTGGTACAGCATGTACTTAGCATGCATGAGGCGCTGGGTTCAATCCTCAACACTACCAAAAAAAAAAAAAAAAAAAAAAAAAGGTTAAATAAAATATGGTACTTGAAGGGCTGGGGTTGTGGCTCAGTAGCAGAGCACTTTCCTAGCATATGTGAGGCACTGGGTTTGAGTCTCAGCACCACATATAAATAAATCAAAAATAAGGTACATCAACAACTAAAAAAATATTTTTAAAAATGATACTTGTGTATTATTGCTCTTTGGCTGTTACTTCTTCAGAATTACTTTCAAACAAAAGCAAAACTTTATGTAAAAGTTCTACTGAATCTTATTCTTACAATACCTGTACTATGAAGCCAAGAGGGTACAAAACAGCTTAGAAACTCAAAAACCATGGCCATTTCTGTCACAAGGAGATGTCCTGGTTAGAAGAGAAGAAAGGAACCCGGGGGCAGTATCATGGGTTAAGTGTGTCTCCACTAAAAAAATGTTCAAGTCCTAACCCCAAGTACCCATAAATAGGATCTTATCTGGACATAATCAAGTTAAGAAACTTCATAAGAGTGAGCCCTAAGTCCAATGACTAGTGCCTTGTAGGAGTAAAATATATACACTACGACATGCAGGGAAATGCCACCTGAAGATAGAGGCCAGAACTGAAGTGATGCATGTCCAAGCTAAGAAACATCAAGGATCACTGGTAATTCCAGAAGCTGGGCAGAATCTCCTTCAGAAAGAGGGAGCAACCCCGATGATAACCTGATTTCAGGCTGCTGGTCACTAGAATTGTAAGGGAATAAACTCCTGGGTTTTTGTGTTTGTTTTTGGTGGTACTGGGGACTGAACCCAGACACTGAGCTACATCCTATCCCTTTATGTTTTATTATTATTATTTTTTTGGGTACTGGGAATTGAACTCAGGGGCACTCAATCACTGAGCCACATTCCCATACCTATTTTGTATTTTATTTGGAGAAAGGGTCTCACTGAGTTGCTTGGGGCCTTGCTAAATTGCTGAGGCTGGCTTTGAACTCGAGATCCTCCTGTCTCAGCCTCCCAAGCCTCTGGGATTATAGGCGTCAGCCACTACACCCAGCCCTAGCCCTTTTTATTTTTTGACATAGGGCCTTGCTAAGTGGCGGAAGCTGGCCTGGAACTGATGATCCTCTTGCCTCAACTCCCGGAGTTACTGGAATTATAGGTGTGTGCCACCATGCCCAGCTTAAAACTCTTGTCCTTAAAAGCCACCCAGTTTGTTTCAGCAGCCCAAGGAAATTAATAAAGGTGGTCTTTGCCCAAGGGCCACCTTTTGATCCAGAGTTGGTAAACAAGAATCTGAAGCCTGAATGTGGAGGCACAGCAGCTGCCAGCCATGCTAGATCAGGTTATCCAATACATTCTGTAATCTTTATTACATAAAATAGAGATGGCTGGCAAAGGAAAGGGAAGTATTTCATGTTAGAGAATGAGGGATCTGGAAATGTTTAGTTGCAGTGAGCTGAAAAGCCAAGAGGACAGGCAAGTGCCATGAAAAAGGAAGTGGTTTGGGAAACAGAATTTATTTCATTCCATGAACAAACAGAGCTTGTGACATGCCAAGTATGGAACTATACTTCTTTTAAATCTTCCAGTAATAAAAGTTGAAGAAGGAATTTAATATTTATCTTTTTAGATCATAGGAAAAAATATATTGAGAGAAATGAGGAACACTTAGGAAATTCTGCTATATATTTTACATAACTGATGCAAATGAAGTAAAAATAATTCTTATGATATAGAATCAGTTCTGATGCAGAGAAGAAGACAAAAACCTCCAATGCATTTGATAAATTAGAATAAATCTGGTGTTCAAACCTGGCAAAAAAGAACACTAAATAAGAGTAACAAAAAGTGAAACCAGTCTCATTTGTTTTTACAAACATATATATCTCAAGCCAGATATGGTGGTGCATGCCTGAAGTCCCAGCTACTCAGAAGCCTGAGGCAGGAAGATCACCAGCCTCAGCAACTTAGACTCTGTCTCAAAATAAAAGATTAAAAGAGAGATGTAGCTCAGTGGTAGAATACTTGCCTAGAATGAGTGAGGGCCTGAGTTTGATTTCTAGTACTTCAAATAAATTCAAAGAAGAATGCTGAGTGAAATAAGCCAGTCACAAAAAGATGCAAGGCACTAAGCAATTCAGTGAGACCTGTCTCTAAATAAAAATACAAAATAGGGTTGGAGATGTGGCTCAGTGGTCGAGTGCCCTAAGTTCGATCCCCATTGCCAAAAAAAAAAAAAAAAAAAAAAAAGTGAAAATGGCAAATTTTATATTATGGGATCTTACCATATTTTTTAAAATTCCAGAGTGGGGGAAAATATCTGAGAAAGTCAAAGTATCTACAATAGGATGAAAGTTCTGATAGGGACAGAAAGACCAAACCCCAAAATGTAAGAGAAAATTTTTGCTCAGTGGTTCAGTGAGAACCCCAACTCTGTAAAACACCGGGTAACCTTCAGTGTCTCAGCTTTTTCACCCTGAAGGTAAAGAAAAAAACAACAGTAGGAGTAATGACATTCACCCTTCCTATCCTGAAAGGGTGTCAGGGAAAGTGGGACCTTATGAGAGGAAAGATTGTCTAGGGTGCTATGCAAGAAGGAAGTGGCAGTTGTGTTTTAACCTGAAGACATCTCAAGAATATGGGAGAGAAGGGCAACACTTATTGGCGTCCTTTCTTGTCCCTGCCAGAGTTCTGTTTCTATTCTTTATACCTGGATAAATTCTACTCCTTGCACTCTGGGGAAGAAAAAAAAAAAGAATATGGGAGAGGAAGTAAATGTGGTGGACTGGAAGACACAATAGGCAAGTTCACCTGGCACCAACATAGAATACTATCCACACTGATAACTGGTCCTTATGGGGACGAGTGGGAGCTCTGAAATCTCTTCTGTTCATGCAACTAACATCTCTCCAGAGCCCAGTAGGTAGTGGGCTCTCCAGTTATCAACCTGAAAAATCCCACAATTCCCATTCTTCTGAAAGGATATTCAACAAGTACATACTGAGACCTGCTATAGTTTTGATTTAGAATGCCCCCCAAAAGTTCTGTGTTGTCCTTGTGTTGAAGGCTTAGTTCCCAATGCAGCAGTATTTAAAGGTGGGGCCTGTGGGAGGTGGTTGGATCCTGGTGGCTCTGAGCTCATCAGTGGATTAATCCATTAATGGATTCATAACTTAATGTGCTTTTTTGAGAGGTAGTAGAAACTTTAGAAGGTAGGGCCTAGTCTGGGGAAGCAGCCACTCAAAGTTGTATATTTGAAGGGTATATCCTGTCTCTGCTCCCGTCTCTCTCTCTTTCCCAGCTGCAAAGATTTGCTGTATCACACTCTCTCTGCCATGATGTTCTACCTCATCACAAACCCAGAAACAACAGTGCCAAGTTACTACGGAATCAAACTTTGAAACCATGAGTCAAAATAAATCTTACTTTTAAGTTGAATTTTTCAGATATTTTGTAATAGTGACAGAAAGCCAACTAACACAAGACTTTTCAGGCACCATGGGTACTGTCCATAGGCTCAGGGGTGTTGAAATGGTAATTCTGTTGTAGATTTGTGGTTCCTCTTTGCAGAGCTGTCAGATAGGAACTGGGAACTGGGGTCAGGCTAGATCAGCACCCACAGGCAAATGCATGAAGAACAAGCCTACACTCAATCCTCTAACATCCCCTTTCCAAGAATTCCTCCAAAAGAATTCAGGAGTCTGACCTCAGAGTCCATGGCACAGGCAGCACCTGGTAGCTCCAACTCAGTTTTGGTTCACGTAGGTCCAAGATCACCACCTAGAAAAGGACACACATAGAGGGTGGGTGGCTGTATCCTGAAGGGATGCCCCACAGGGGAGAATGGAGAAGACGGGCCTCAGCTCTGGCTCAGGAACTTTGGCCACTGCAACCAAGCAGCTGAGGTCACTGTTGCCAGCAGATGGTATTCAGTCGGGTTCCTTTCTTTCCCCTTGGCACAGAATTGTGGGCCACAACCTAGTGAGCAAACTGAAGTTTTCCTGGATCTTCCCTGAGACTTGCCAGACCCCTTAGAACTCCCCAGGGCCAGTCCTCCATCCAAGAGTTAACTCTCCTATTCCATTCTCAGGAAGACCTCATGGATCAGGCCAATGGGCTGATCGGGCTTACAAACTATTTTAAAGTAAATATTTACATTAGTAAGTTTCCTACAAGAATATACTCAGTAAATAAAGTATATCTGCCGCAGTCTGTCTGGGCACAAATAACCGAGCCGCCACAAAGCCTTGTAGGTTCAAACAGTAACTCTTTATTCCCGAACTCTCACTGGCACTCTACACACACTTCCCGGGAATACACTCCCTCCACCGGGCTCTGCGTGCCAATTCTCCCAGACACCCCCCCCCCC
>NW_026000171.1:9272913-9274795 GCF_001458135.2 Marmota marmota marmota
GTATATACATATGTCCGTATATCATATATATGATATACAAATTAACATATATAAGGAGCGCTCATAAAAACAAATTTTAAAAAGTGGATCCAAAGATCTTTAATTCACATGACTTAAATGGTTCAATTTAAATTGGATAAACAGATAAAAATAAATGTCTTTAAATTTAAGCTTACGAGTTTTTCTAGGTGTTCAAAAAAACTAATAAAATATTAATGTCTATAAAATGTCTAATATGCCTTGGTTCTAGGACTTTTCGTTCAACAACAAAAAAAAATGGCTAGCACTGTTCAATACACTTGTCTAATATTTTGATAAAATAAGTAAAGTAAATTTGATATGGGATTACTCATTCATGAGTACTTTTGTTAGATATCTGATTGATTTACTAAGGTCTGTATAAGTTTGTACTAAGGTCTGTATAAGATTGTAAAAATCAGTCATGTGTTAAAGAGACAAAAATTTCTTAAAACATAAGTTTACCCATAACATTGTGTTTATTAAGTTTTATTTTTTTCTAGAGCAAGCAACCATAAAAATTAAACAACTGGTTAAATAAGAACTGTTATTTTAGAGCATTATACTGTCATTTTTTAAAAAGCTAAACTTGGTTAATATAAAAACATCAATGTAATTGTGATGCTATTAATGTGCTCATATCTTCCAGGTATACAAGTCTGTAAGGTAAAAACTTTAAAAGACCATTATATCAAGCTGGTGTTCTGAAATTGTATGGTAAAAAAAATATATTGGGGATTTATTTACCTGTTATCAATAAGATATGTAAAGTTTTATGTTACTTTTTACATTGGGGAACAATTTAAATGTATTTTTAAGTTAATGAGAGCCTAATCTATGAAAAGGTTAAAAAACTTTCAGCCTTTCTTTAATTCATGTTTTAAATGTGATATCATATGGTGTTAGCTAATGTTCATGTGACCTCAAACAATTTATGTAAACTTTGTAAAATAATATTAAAAAAAAAACCAAACAAAGATCAGCTTTAGAACTAAAACACTTAAGATTTATAAAGAGCTCTGCCTTACCTGAGAAAAGGCTCTGTGTCCCATCTTACTACATGTGAGAATGACTACGAAAGCAGTAGGCCAGATTTTAGTTCATTTAAAGTTATGTTCAAAAGTTGTTTTTTTTCTGTCAAGATTACTAGGAGCTCAAACAGGGGTTATAATGTATAACTCAGCCAAAAATTCAGGGTAGCTATTACACAAACTAAGTGTTTTTACTCTTGTTAATTTTATTTTGTAATTTCCTTATAAGTGATCTAAAGATTCCCTGTTAGTGTTTTACAGAAGTGTTACTTTAAGAACACAACATGGGTTAATTTAAGATAATAAGCCATCACCTAGGATAATACAGATCCCAATTAATAAAAAGATAAATAATTATAAAGTTATAGACATTAAAGCCCAGTACTCTTAATATAAGGCTGTTAAAATTTATTTGCTGGATGTTTAAGATTAAGTTTTAAAATTAAAGTTAAATTAAAAGGGCCAGAAAAACCAATACTTGGCTCTTGCCCTCTGAGTCAGTCTGAATCCAGGGAACAGGGGACTTCTCTAAAGAGCTTTGCAACTCTGGGCCACATAACCTCCCGGATCAGGGAGACTAATGAGACCACTGGAGAACAGAAAGCCAATCAGTGCATTTGCTATGAAGAGGAGAGTCATCAGAGAAGGGAGACCTCCCTGATGCTTCCGAGGGAAGCCACACAGTCAAGCAAGACCTGGACCCATCCTAGTGCAAATGGCACTAGCAGAACTGAGAAGCTGCTCTCAAGTTTCCCCAGGAATGATTCCCATAAAAGCTCAGCTGACTGTTAACAATAGATAGAAACAAAAGTCAGTTTGACTGCTTCATCTTA
>NW_026000171.1:9275850-9287420 GCF_001458135.2 Marmota marmota marmota
GTAAACTACCATTAGTGTGATGCTTGTCAGAGTTCTGTTATCTGTAACCCCCCTTTGTGTAACTTTCTGGGCTATAAAGCTGGGCTGTAGGAAAGGTGGGGTGCTGTCTTGTTCCCGCCGTTTGGGGAGAGAGAAGCAGCCCGGCTGGTCGAAATAATAAGCTTGCTTTAATTTGATTTTAATTGGAGTCAGTGGTCTTTTCTTGCGTTCTGGTCTAACAATACTTATATACACTAATTATTAATCAAATAATTTTTAGGTGTTTATAAGAAATGTCAATGACCCTGATTTTGTGTGTGTGTGAGGTGGGTACTGGGGATATACACAGGGCCATACACATGCTAGGAAGATGCTCTACCGCTGAGCTCTACCTCCTGTCCAACTACCCTGATTAGATCACTACCCACTGTATACATGTATTAAATTATCACACTGTACCCCATATATTTATACAATTAAAACAAAATTAAAAATATATCCATACAATTGGATACACATAAAATCATTAAACAGAATAAGAGTTTTGTTGTGTATCAGTATTAAGATGTCCAAGAGGGCTAGGGATGTGCTCAAGTGGTAACGTGCTCGCCTGGTATGGGCAGGGTGCTGGGTTCGATCCTCAGCACCACATAAAAATAAAATAAAGATGTTGTGTCTACCGAAAACTAAAAAATAAATATTAAAAAATTCTCTCTGTCTCTGTGTCTCTCTCTCTTAAAAAAAAAAAAAAAAAAGAAAAGATGTCCAAGAGACTAAACAAAAACGTCTGTGGAATAGTTGGAATAGGGTAATTCTATTTAGCAAGTATCTGTATATGTGAGTTTACACAAAATATCAGGTTAAGCCAAATAAAATTTTTATTTTGTAGGACAAAAACAATATTGGCAATTTCATAGGGTTCCTACATGCATAGGAAATAAAAAATAAGCACGAGAATGAATAACCAACTTGTCCTGGGGAAGAAAGGAAGAGGCCAGGAAGGAAGCTGGCCATAACAGGGATACTCAGCCTTCAAAACCAGGCATGGACCACCCCACTCTCAGCACTTGCATTTCCTGTCTCAGATGCTCACTGACCTCAGGCACCCTGCACAGCTGGAGGCTGCGCTGGCTCTCCCACTGGGATATATTTTTATTTTTGTCTTAATTGTACAAATTTATTGGGTACTGTGTGATTATTTAATACATGTATACAGTGTGTAATGATCAAATCAGGGTGGTTGGACTCGGGGTGTAGTTCAGTGGTAGAGCATCTGTCTAGCTCTACCACTGGTGGGTGGGTATGGTACTTGTTTGACAGAAAAAGGTCCAGAAGCAAATGATACAAGTGTATATGGACGAATGGAAGGATGGCAGCTCGAGGGCAAGGGGAAAACTCAGAATCATTATCAGAATCAAGTCAAAGATTAAACAGAACCTACTCCTCAGGAAAGAGACCACAGAGATCAAGCCATTTTCCCAGTCACTGCCCAAGTAGTGGCACAACGGACAAAAACCCAGGCCTCTACCTCAAGGTCTGAGCTCTTTGTCTTGTTCTACCACATCTTTTCAAGACATCTGTCATGGTAGGGATGTAGTTTAGTGGTACAGCACGTGCCCAGCAAGTGTGAGGTCCTGGGTTCTATCTCCAGTGGGGTTCAATCCCTAGCACTAAAAGACAGAAGCGGGGTGGGCAGTTGGGGGAGGATTAATGCAAACACTGATCAACTTCCTTCTAGATTTTAATACTCAAGCTCCTATATCTACATGGAGACTTTCATATATTGCAACTTTCACTCATTTTGGTCATTTTCTCACTTAAAGTAAATAGTCTTTTGGGGCTGGGGGTGTAGCTCAGTAGTAGAAAGCATTCACAAAGACCTTTGTTGGATCTGAGGACCACTAAATAAACAATCTTCAAAAATATTCTAATGCCTACAACTTAATGCACTAGTTCTCAACCAGGGATGATTTTGATCTTCAAAAGCCATCTAGCAGGGCTGGGGCTGTAGCTCAGTGGCAGAGTGCTTGCCTAGCGCATGTGAGGCACTGGGTTTGATCCTTAGCACCACATAAAAATAAACAAATAAAGGCATGCTGTCCATTTATAACAACAACAACAACAACAACAAAAGCCATCTAGCAGTGTCTAGAGGTAGTTTTGATTGTCAGAATGGGGAGAAGGGGCTCCTAGCATCTAGTAGGCAGGGGTCAGGGAAGCTATAGAATATCCTACAGTGGTCATAGCAGCCCTTCACAACTTATCCAGCCCAAAATGTCAACAGTGCCCCAAACTGAAACCCCTATTTGTGTGTGTGTGAATGTATCACACACAACAAAATATAATACATCTCCATCTCCTGTTATTGGACATTTAAATAATTTGAGTATTTTCACCACTGAAAAATAGAGCTAAGTCAGCTGGGAGCCAAAGCACACTCTGTGGTCCCAAGTACTTGGAGGCTGAGGTAGGAGAACTGCTTGATCCCAGGAGTTCCAGGCCACTCTGGGCAACATAGCAAGACCCCCATCTCAAAAACAAACAAAATAATCATGATAAATACCCTGCTGTGGCATTTTCCTATTAAATCCAGAATCAAATGATGCCAGATGTGAAAGTAAAATATACCTTGTGTACGGGTCTCATGGTAGTCAGGGGACTGTGACTATGGCTCAACTTGGGCTGTGAGGACATAGGCAGGCTCCTCTAGGACAAAACCTAGAAAGAATTGGGGGGTGGGGATGCTGTATTCCCTAGGTCAGGTGGGGCTTTGGAGAATGTGTAAACTTTCTGAGCAGATGCCCTGCATCTGGCTTCATTCATGATTTAGGAAGAAATTCAATGAATCAACTGTCTGCTATGAGTGAGCCCAGGAGGATAGGGAGAATGAGGCCCACCAAAAACCAAAGGCTTCTGAGTCAACGATAATTCTATCTCAACCCCCCAACTCCTGTCCTAAGTCACCAGCAAGAAGAAAAGCTCAAGTAGCCACCAGTATATCTCCTCCCTTCTGAGAACCAGTGGGAAACTGGCTAGGTGGGCAGGAAACAGGAAATAGTAACCTGCCAACTTACCTTTGATAATGGATGAAAACATGCTTAGGAACCAGAAAGCCTTATACAAAGTGGCCCCATGCAACATACAGACTGAGAACTGGGAGGCCTTTTATGCCTTATTTCTGTAGTACCAAGATAGCAAACACAGTCACCCCTCACCATCCTTGGAGATTTGTTCCAGAACCTCCTTATATACCAAAACTCAATGCCATACAAAATGATGTAGTATTTTCATGTAACTTAAACACATTCTCTTATATACTTTTAATCTCTAGATTACTTATCCCCGTATAGGCCACCAATTGCCGCAGTCTGGCTGGCACAAAATCATGAGCCACTCAAGCAGGAACAAACTTTATTTTTATTTTATTTTGAAACTCCCCGCCAATGCCCCGTAAGCTCCCAGGGAAAATGCCGACGACCCACGCTGCGTTCTCGCTGCGCCCGGACCCCAACAGGAAATCCCTCCTCTGGAATTCCCTCTTACCGCACTTCCCCAACCAATGGGACCTCTCCAGGAGTCCCGTAGCAGGCCCAAGGTGGACAGCAGGGGTCTAATATCCATATGAATGCAGATCTTAACATAATCGTATCATCTCAATGGCTTGCTGGCGTCACCTTTCAACCAAAAATGCCATGCATCATACTACTTGGCTATGGCTCTTAGCATCATAATATCTAATAATGTAAGTGCTATGTAAATAGTTCTTATACTATTTTACTTAGGAAAGACCAAAAATATCTCTATGTGTTAAGTACAGATATGATTTTAAAAAAATAAAATAAACCCATGCTGAATACACAGATGCATACCTTGCAGATATGGAAGGCCAGCTGTATTATTACTGATAACAAGGAGCCCATGCCCAGGCTAGGTACATTTGTGAGGGTCTATAGTTCCAGCTCTCAGGAGGCTGAGGCAGGAGGAATGCCTGAGCCCAGAGGTTTGAGGCCTGGGCAAAACAGCAAGACCTTGTTTCAATTCACAAAACAAAACAGGGAAACAGTACCTACCATTTAACAGTGCCTGAATGCAACAGCCCTGGTACCAGGTGGGCCTCTGCCTGTGGGTGCCCAGCAAGGATATCGGGCGCCTTGGCAGCTGCAAAGTCACCCAAGCTAGGGGTGTGAGCCACATGAACACTCACCTCAGATCCAGTTTTTCAAGAAAGATAAACAGACAACAGATAGCTCATGTGTCTCTACTCAGGCTCTGTAAACCTTTTTCAGAGGCCCCAGGAACCTCACTCACATCTGGAACGCTAAATGTCCCTGAATTCACTGAAACCCCCAAAGTTCACAAAAGGCCTAACCCTGTACCATCACACATGGTCAAAGCAAAAGACTGGGCCTTACTGGGGCAGGAGCAAGCGCACGTAAGGGCCAATGGAAATAAAAAGGTATTTCCTTTTGCCTTTTTGTGATACTGGGAATTGAACCCAGAGGTGTTTTACCACTGTGCTACATCCCCAGCCGCCCCCCCTTTTTAAATTTTTTTTAAAAATATTTTTTTAGTCGTAGTTGACACAATACCTTTTATTTATTTATTTATTTACTTATTTATTTATTTATATGTGATGCTGAGGATAGAACCCAGGGCCTTGCATGTGCTAGGCAAGCGCTCCACTACTGAGCCACAACCCCAGCGCTCCCAGCCCTTTTTATTTTGAGACACGGTTTTGCTAAGTTGCCGAGATTGCTCTCAAACTTGTGATCCTCCTGTCTCAGCCTCCCAAGTAGCTGGGATTACAGGTGTGCACTACTGCGGCTACCCAGTGTCCCAAACCTGGGCAGGGCAGCATCTCCTTGGCTAATATATGGTCACTCTGTCCTCATAGTCCTATTCAAAGATGACAGCTGACTCCCAGAATTTCTTACAGAACAAATAAATATTAACTGTGTGCACCTACCTCTCATATCCCCCCACCACCCACAGACCTTGAGATCACTCAAATATGGCACTGCAAGAACACATGAAACAGAAGCCAGGAGAACCCAATTCTGCTTGTCTCCAGGTCCATCACTTAGCTAGCTGTGTCAATGTGTGCCACATCCACCATTAGCCAGCATGGACACATGTCCAAGGTACAGCACTATGAACAGAAGAGGCACACAAAGGCAAATATGACCCATAAAGAGTTTATGTACAAAATACATAATTATAAAATATAATAAAAACTATGAAAAAAGTGTGTTCTACTTTAAGAATATAGTTATTAATTCATCCATCAACTATCCAAGGGTCCACTATATGCCATGTGCCAGGAAAAGCTTAAACTGTATGATATAAAATAAGGCATGGAAAAAAAATGAGGCATAAAATTCCACCTACATTCGGAATCTGGAGAAGGAAAAAGTGCCACCTCGATTTAGGGCTGGTAAGTATGAATTAACTAGAAAAAGGAAAAGAAAAGGCATCACTAACACTTTGCTTTTCTGGCCCTTGTTGCCTTCATCAGAAAAATAATGTTCTAGGTGCAGTGGCACTGCCTATAATTCTAGCTTGGAGGCCAAGGAAGGGGGCTGGAGTTGTAGCTGAAGGTAGAGCGCTTGCCTTGTACATGTGCAAAGTCCTGGGTTCAATTCCTAGTATCACCAAAAAAGGAGAGAGGAAAAGGGGGGGCAGGGAGAATGGGCTTGGAGAAGGGAATTCCCCCTGCCCCATCGTCTTAAATGAACACCTGTTGAACATTTTATTTAGCTCATTATTTAATGGGGAAAACAATAAAATGTTAAAATTATTCAAAAGAGCCACATGTATAAGCAATGGGGGGGATCAGAAAAAAATTAAATAGAGATGCAAAACTGGCCAATATCCAAAAGGTGATAATCAATTGCATTCAACTGGGCAAAGTTCATTTGCACTTTTTTTTTTAAGAGAGAGATTTTTTTTTAATATTTATTTTTTAGTTTTCAGTGGACACAACATCTTTATTTTTATGTGGTGTTGAGGATCGAACCTAGCGCCCCGTGCATGCCCGGCGAGCACGTTACCGCTTGAGCCACATCCCCAGCCCATCATTTGCACTTCTATGAACAAAATCATTAGTCTGATCATTTGTATTGTCAGTTTTCTATAATTTGACAACAAAAAAATAGCTCAAAGGCTGTGAAAGTATATGGAAAACACCCAGTTGCAGGGCTAGGGATGTAGTCCAGTGGTCGAGTGGTGCTTAGCATGCTCAAGGCCCTGGGTTTAGTCCCCAACACCAAAAAAAAATAAAAATTCTAAAAAAGGTCTAGACTTGTTAGATGGACATAATTCTTTCTTTCCTTTTTTTTGTGTGTGGGGTGTGAAGGCATTCTACCACTAAGCTATATCCCCAGCCCTATTTATTTATTTTTATATATTTGTTTGTTTAAAGACAGAGTCTTACTAAGTTGCAGAGGCTGGTATTGAACTTTTGATCCTCTTGCCTCAGAAGTAGTTGGCATTACAGGTTTTGCCACCTGCCCGGCTTACCTGATAATTTCCATAGGTGCAGCAAGAGGGCTAACAAGCTAAACCTCCTTATATTTCTTTTGCAAATATAAAATCATAATACAGTATAGAATAAATGCTAAAGCCACAAAGGCAACTTCTGTCTGGAAATTTTCATAACGTATCTCTCAGATTGGACTTTTTTCGGGGGGAACTAAACTAGCTACACCCTTATCCCTTTTTATTTTGACACAGGATCTCAATAAATTGCCCAGGCTGGCCTGGAATTTGTAATCCTCCTACCTCACCCTCTAAACTAGCCAGGATTACAGCACCCAGCACAGACCGGAATCTTAAAAGCTTCTAGTATTTGCTATTCTGAGGGAAGAATACCATATCTAAGAAACAGTACTTAGTTTCACCCACAGAATCTGTAAATGTTCTGGAATTCCTGTGTGGGATAAATGAAGGCCAACCAATTGAGAGGTACAAAGGCAATTTATTCAGAGCTTGCTATAGCAGGGAGTCAGTCCCCATCCCAAGAGGTAGAAAAAAGGAAGGCTTTGATGTGCCTTGGCTAGAGGCTGCTGGCATGGGGAAGCTAGAAGTAGAAGCTGAGCATCCCACTGACTGATTAGGAGGCATGTGTGACTTTCTCTGTTTGGTCCCAAGTTGGAGACAGGAACAAAAATTCGGAAAGCTGTCAGTTCTTTATCAAATCCTGGCCAATTGAGGCTGGCAGAAGTCACTGTTTGGTTTGATGAATTATTACTAAAGATAGCAATCAGGCTTCCCACAGGTTGCCTTATACAGCAGGCTGGCATGAGGGCAGTTTGTAATAGATAAGGGGCTGTTTTTCCAGGCTGGCTTTTGCAGACTTTATGTCAGAATTCTGGTGTGGGTTTTGTTTTGTTTGTGTTTGTTCTTTTGAGGCAGGGGCTTGCTATGTTGACCAGGCTGGTCTTGAACTCTGGAGCTCAAGTGATCCTCCTGCCTCAGCCTCCTGAGTAGTTAGAACTACAGACATGTGGCATGACATCTGACTGCAGCTCTATTTTTATATATGGTCTGGTCCTTGTCTGTATATTCAGCCTTTTATCTTCCTTATTCAAGTCTCCCAAATATCTTAAATTCCTGGGCCTACTAGGAAGTGACCTTCCTTACTTCCCTATAAGCCAGGGACTAAGCCAATTTTCCTGGAGGGGGGCTTTATAGGTATTTGTTTACAAAACATCAGTCTCAATTCCTTTAAAAATGGCTTGTCATCCCTGGACATGCCAATAATCCCAGCAACACAGGAGGCTGAACGTAGTAGGACCCTGTCTCAAATTAAGAAAAATAAAAAGGGCTAGGAATGTAGCTCAGTGACAAAAACACCCATTACATTTAATCCTCAATACCAAAAAACAAATAAATAAAAATGGCTCATCATTGCTGATTACTTGAGCATCATTAAAAAATATGCTATTCCAGGTAAGGTTCTGTTTATACTATCAATTCGTCCAATTATATCCTAGTTTTTAAAAATATGGGCACAGATGACAGTTCCTTAAGAAAATCAGCCAGGCATGGAAGTGCATACCTGTAATCAGAGAAGAAGAATGGAGAGTCAAATTCTGAGAGTATGACTAGTACGTAACTATCATAACAAATTTGATCAACGCTTTCGCTAAGAATAAAAATGTATTATGAGATTGAGGGTGCAGCTTAGTGGTAGATGTTGCCCAGCATGCAAAAGGCAATAGGTTTGATCCCTAGCACTGCAGTAAAAGAAAGAAAAAAAAGATTAAAAACACCCACACATTGGGGCTGGGATTGTGGCTCAGCGGTAGAGCGCTCACCTAGCACGGGTGGGACCCCGGTTCGATCCTCAGCATTACATAAAAATAAAGGCATTGTGTTGTGTCCATCTACACCTAAAAAATAAATATTTAAAACACACACACACACACACACACACACACAGCTGCACCGCTGGTACAGTTATTTTTCTTTTTTATAATGCAAATGACCAAATATTTGAGATTTTCCAGTGGTACTAATTTATAGTCTTTTTCTGTTTTTTTGTTTTGTTTTTTGATACTAGAAAACCCGGGTGTTTTACCACTGGACTCCATCCTCAGCTCTTTTTGTTTTTTATCTTGAGACAGGGTTTCACTAAATTGCTTAGGGCCTCAATAAATTGCTAGGGCTTGTCTTGTCATCCTCCTGTCTCAGTGTCCCAAGCTATCCTGAAAGGGTTGGGATACAGGTCAGTGGTACAGTGCAAAACAAAACCAAACAAAAATCTCACACACACACACACACACACACAAAAATTTCTTCTAAATTTAGGGTATTATCTTTGGAAAGCAAGGTCAAAGTATTGCCAGGTGTCTTGATAAGACACTATCAAGAAAGAATCATACATGCCTAAGAGAGGAGACTTGGTTATCCATTAATGAAATTCACAAACCTTGGCTCTTTCATAAGTGATGAACCTTTGTTCTTTGTTTTTCCCCTTTAAAAAAAAAAAAAAATCAAGAACATAACAAAGTCAACATTCGGCCATACAGAGTCTCTGTTATCCTGGTGGATTATGGATAAAGTAAGGAATAATCTTTCATTTTGAAGTGAAGGCATTAATGAGTAAAATAAAAAAGTAAACACCAAAGCAAGCAAGCGATGACGCATTTCATAGCTTCTTTTCAGACTCAGGTGTAATAAACTATCATGATAATCACTTTTCAGGTTCTGGCCTCTACTTTTGTCCCCCTGTATTATAGTATACACTGGGAAATCACTTTAGGAGAGGGTATCTGAGGCCCTTTTCAGAGAATCTATCAGGTCAAAAGTATTCTGTAATAAACTGAGTGCAGGGCGTCTGTAGTCCAAACTAACCAAGAGGCTAAAGCAGGAAGATCCTTTGAGCCCAGAAGTTTGAGACTAATGTGGGCAACATAGCGAGACCCCATCTCAAAAATAAATAAATAATTCACAACAATATTAACATTATTTCTCTCACAAAGGCATAGTAGAGTTTTCTAGAGGCTGGAAGATATGGATATTACAACAGTCTGAGAAGTTAGATGTCTTGTATTCACCCAGATATTTAAGAAATTTGCAAAATAACATGAAACCATGCTGTTCTTCTCAATAAAAATGTTGTTTTGTAAAATACAATTACTGTTTAAAATATTTATGCTAACAAGCAATTTCATACATTTCAAATGACTTAATAAGCATTTAAAATTTGTTTTAATTTTAACATATTAATAGATAAAACCCACTTAATTAAAAGGTTTTTGGTTCCTAATTTTTATGTGTAAAGAGATCTGGAAACCAAGAAATTGGAAGAAATATACTACCCCATTTCTTTGAAAAAATAAAAGCATATCCACAACTATTTTTGTATTCCATACTAGTTATAACTAATTATTATAAGTAAAAAATAGATATAATAGTTCTAATGAACTGGGAGGTGACAATTGGAGAGCTATCTGTCACATATAAGCATTTTAGCAGATGTTTATGAACACAACTTTTTATAGCTACACGTCCCTTTTATGCCTTTTTTGGTACCAGGGATTGAACTTGGGGGTGTTTAACCATTGAGCCACATCCCTAACCCTTCTTTGTTTTGTTTTGAGACAGGGTCTAAGCTACTGAGGCTGGCTTTGATCTTGTGATCCTCTTGTCTCAGCCTCCAGAGTCACTGGAATTGGAAGTGTACAACACCATGAAGGCTTCTTTTATGCTTTCTTTCTTTCTTTTTTAAGTATTATTTTTTAGGTAGTTGGACACAATACCTTTATTTATTTTTTATGTGGTGCTGAGGATCGAACCCAGGGTGCGCACATGCTAGGCGAGTGCTCTACTGCTGAGCCACAACCCCAGCTCCTTCTTTTATGTTTTCTTGAAGTGAAAAGTACATTCATTAACACCAGCCAGAGATATAACCTGTTTAGAAATTTTAAAAAGTTTAAAAGTGCGGGGTGTGGTGGCACATGCCTGTGATCTCAGTGACTCAGGAAGCTCAGACAGGAGGATCACAAGTTCAAGGCTAGCCTAAGCAACTCAGGGAGGCCCTGTCTCAAAATGAAAAATATAAAAAGGGTCGGGGGATGTAGTGTTAAAGTGCCCCTGCATTCGATCCCTAGTGCTAAAAGAAACAAACAAAACCCAAAGTCTAAAAGTTATGCCTGATAATCAATGTTTTGGTATTCTGTATTATAAATTATGTGGATATATGACAACTCATTAATTAACTCAATTCAGTTTTTAAGTTATCTAAAGCTTTACCTTTCAATACCATTAAAATAAAAACAATTGTCAGGGTGGGGGATGCAGCCTGTGACAGAGCATGGTGCTTGGCATGCATGAGTTCCAGTATTTGATTCCCAGAACCAAAATAATTAAAGTCAAAGCATGAATGATTTAATTTAACTAAATGCAAATTTATAATTTTTTTAATTTTTTTAAATTTTTTAGTTGTAGATGGACACAATACCTTTGTTTATTTTTATGTGGTGCTGGGATCGAACCCAGTGCCTCATGCATGCTAGGCAAGTGCTCTACTACTGAGCCACAATCTCAGGCCCAATTTTACAATTTTTGTAATGTTAAACATTGAGTAATGTTAGCTGGTCATGGTGGCACATGCCCGTAATCCCAGTGATTTGGGAGGCTGAGGCAGGAGGATCGTGAGTTCAAAGCCAGCCTCAGCAATTTAGCAAGGCCCTAAGCAACTTAGTAAAACCCTGTCTCTAAATAAAAAGCAAGGGCTAGGGATGTGGCTCAGTTGTTAAGCACCCCTGAGTTCAATCACTGGGTCCCCAAAAAAGGATTAATGTTAGCGGATTTAAGTAAACCTGTATAAGTTTAAGGTAGAGGGAAAGCAAGTAGAATAAAATAAAATGTATACTTGTGGATTGTATCCCCACAACTGGAAAGGGAGAGAGGGAGGGGGAGGGAGAGAAGGAGGGGGAAGGAGGGGGAGAGGAAGGAAGGAGGGAGTGGAGGGAGGGAGAGGGAGGAGAGAGAGAGAGAGAGAGAGGAGGAGGAGAGAGAGGAGGAGGAGAGAGAGGAGGAGGAGAGGAGGAGGAGAGAGAGGAGGAGGAGGAGGAGGAGGAGGA
>NW_026000171.1:9289550-9333809 GCF_001458135.2 Marmota marmota marmota
TAGTGAACATGCCATAATCCCAGCAATTTGGGAGGCTGAGGCAGGAGGACTGCAAGATTCAAGACCAGCCTCAGCAATTCAGTGAAGGCCTTAAAGCAACTTAGAGGAAAAGCCCATGTCTCCAAAAAAAAAAAAAAAAAAAGGGCTGTGGATGTGGCTCAGAGATTAAGCACCCTGGGTTCAATCCTCAGTAACAAAAGAAATAAAAACAAAGAAAGAAAACAGCAGCCAAGAGCTGAGGGTATAGCTCAGACATGAGGGTATAGCTCACAGAGCTCGTGGTAGAATGCTTGCTTAGCCATGTACAAGGCCCTCGGTTCAATCCCCAACACTGCAATACATACATACATACATACATACAGCAGCTGAGGGAGGGTAGCATAAGGAAGGAGGGGCCTCTTTACCAGGTAATTTGGAACATCCCTTCATGAGTGTCTCTGGCACCACCAGGCCCACAGAAGTCAGGCATTCTGAATGTTAAAGCCCTCCGACACCTAATCTCCTGCTTCCAGGCCCTGAGTTTTCTAAAAGGCCTGTAGACACTGAATGGGGCAAGATAGGCCAGCAAGGAGGGAGACAGATGTCCCAGAGGCCATTCTAAAATGTCTACATGAGCTTTTGTCCTACTACCTTGTTCCTGAACTCTCTTTATCTTCTTTTCAGAGCTTAATTATGGAGGAAAATGGGATGTTGCCAGGGATAAAGCACAGCACATATCCCAAACAGACAGGGGGCTGCTACCCACACTGTGCTTAGTCAGAGCTGGCAAGGAACAAGGGAGTCAACTGGCGTAGACAGAAGGGCCTGCATGGGTATCAGCAGTCCTCCTGCCTCCCAAGCTCTGGCAGAAAAATTTCTTTCCTCCGCTGTGAAAGGGGTCAAAGACCTACATCAGGGTGCAGGGGTGGGGGGGAATGGGGCAGATTACTAGAACATAAAAAGATGCAGCTTTCACAGTCATCTCACAGATGTCTCTGGAGACGGTCTCCCACCATGGGCCCCAAACTCAGCTCCCTAGTAGACCAGGTAAGGATTTTGGAGGTAAGAGATCTCCAAGGTTCCTAACGGATCCCCAGGAGAGAAAATAAGGCATTTCAGAGGTTGTACACCCTTGGGGGCCAAGTGGTCTCAGAGCCTGCTAGAATTTCTAGAGAAATTTCAGTCAAGATTGCTCTATCTTGCCAGGTGTGGTGGTGCACACCTGTAATCCCAGCGGCTTGGGAGGCTGAGACAGGAGGACCTCGAGATTAAAGCCAGCCTCAGCAAAAGCAAGGTGCTAAGTAACTCAGTAAGACCCTGTTTTCTCTAAATAAAATACAAAATAGGGCTGGAGATGTGTTTCAATGGCCAAGTGCCCCTGTGTTCCATCCCCAATACAAAAAAAAAAAAAGAAAGAAAGAAAGATTGTTCTATCTCCTCCACTACACCAGGGCTTGCCTTGATGGACTCCAGAGTCCCCAGATGGTGCTTAGCCTGGCTGTGTTCCCTCTACCTCCTACACACACATGTAGAGGCAGTTGAGTCTGGAAGAAGGCAGATAGTCCTAATGCAGTGACTCTCCCAGAACTCAAAGCTTAGGGTTCACCCACTGAACCCCACAGTGGCTTCCTGTTCCTTGTCTCCAAGGAGATGAATGCCCAAGGCAGGAGCCTCTCCAGCCCCCTCTGATGCCAAATCTGACTTATGTTAATAACACACTGGCTGAGCTGAGGCTGTGCGTGGGGAGTGACTCATTCTCCCAGCTGGCTTATGTGCTGAATTGAGGCACACAGATTTTTGAGACATCTATGTTCACAGGATCAGAGTTCCTCAGCCCTAGTTCACTCTCCCAGACTGTCTACCAGGAAGGACACATGCCTACCACCTCACCTCACCTTCATGCCACAGCCCCAAATGCCCCTGGACCCTGCTTCCCTTCCTGGCTCTGAGTCCCTAGTCTTATCCAGTACTCCTGCTGCTCTCAAATCTTAATGGATCTTCAGTCCTCCCACTCTGACCTCAGCCAGCTCCGCGCTACAGAAACAGCTGAACCCCAGAGAAGCCCACTGAGATCATATGCATATTAAGAGGCTCAGGTCTTTCAAGCCCAGAACAGAATCTCTAAAGGTAAACAGGTCCTGTTTGGTTTGAACTTGCAATGTAATCTCACTTTCCCCATGTGCAAAAAGGACCACCTCCTGCCTTGTGGGGACCAAATGGAAAAACAGAAAGGTCCCCAAATGCCACTCGAAGAAGGTCTTCCCCTTCTTTTTGGCTCTGGAGGACAGAGACTCAAGTAGGAGCTCTTGGGACATGTTCTGGGCTCAGGGCTACAGTCACCTCAACGCTTATCCATGTGGGATGCACATTACCATTAATGGACACAACTGTAGAACTTCACAGAATTAATGTAAGAATTAAAATACAGACTGTCCCAACTTTTATTTTTCCACTTTCTGATGGTTGGTGTAAAAGTGTACTCCTACAACTATTACACTTTTCACTTTCTGTGTAATATTCAATAAATTACATGAGAGAGTCAATACTTTTTTATAAAACAGGCTTTGTGTTAGGTGATCTTGCCCAACAATGGGCTAACATGAGTGTTCTGAGCACATGTAAGGTTGACTAGGCTAAGCTAGGATGTTTGGTAGGTCAGGTAAATTAAATGCCTTTATAACTTAACAACCATTTTTTAATTTATGATGGTACAATAATGATTTGGGGAGTCTTTTTTTTTTTTTTTAAAGGTACTGGGGATTGAACCCAGAATTACCACTGGACTAACCCTTTTTATTTTCTATTTGGAGACTCAATAAGTTGCCCAGGCTCACCTTGAACTTGAATCCTGCCTCAGCCTCCTGAGTCACTGGGATTACAGGTATGCATCACCAGCCAGGCAGGCTCCAAAAGTTCCCTTGGATGTGATAAGGAGGCAACTCCAAGAATCCAAGTGAAGGAGATGATGCTTTTGAAAGAGGGAGCCCCATGGATTTCCTGCTTTTTGTCCCACTGAACTCCCTTTTTCTTCTCATAAATGCTGTCTATGCCCTTAAGCCCTAATGAACATAGAGATTTGACACAGAAAAGATTATCTCTTTCTTCCTCAATGCTAGCTTTGAAGGTTGTCTTCTTCCAGCAACTTCTGTCTCCAGAGCTTTAGTAGAGTGATGTGCAGTAGAACCTTCTACCCCAATAATAATGGGTTTAGTGGAACACAGCCCCATTGTAAGATGAGGAGTATCTGTATATATTCATGCAAATTAAATGGAATATGGATGCAGAGATGCCTAATAACAAAAATACAAGAATATTATTGTAGCCAGGTGCGCTGTCACGCCTGTATTGCCAGCAACTTGCGAAGCTGAGACAAGAGGATCTCAAGTTCAAAGCCAACCTCAGCAACTTAGCAAAGAACTACTCAACTTAGCAAGACCCTGTCTTAAAATAAACAATGAAAAAGGATGGGGATATAGCTCAGTGATAAAGCCTCTCGAGGTTCAATCCCCAGTACCCCCCCTCCACACACAAAAGAACATTATTGCTGGCAGTGTAATAAGGACTTAAGACTCTTCACTTTTGCCTGTAAATGTTCAGTGG
Source organism: Marmota marmota marmota (assembly GCF_001458135.2). Lineage (NCBI taxonomy): Eukaryota > Metazoa > Chordata > Mammalia > Rodentia > Sciuridae > Marmota > Marmota marmota. Next base: position 9,293,130 of record NW_026000171.1, read on the forward strand.
GTAACTAGTAACTAAAAATAGGATTAAAAACTTGGCAACTCTGCCTCCATTTTGCATGTGTCTTCTCTGCTCTGAGTCACCTTGGATTCTAGGAATAGGTCTGATTGATAAATATCTTGTGATGAGTAGAACCCCTCCTCCCCTTCCTAGTAAAAAACAGTAACTTTCTTATTGCTGACAAGACCCTCACTGACCAATCCAAATGTAATGGACCAGATCATGCCTGTCCAAGATTATAAGAGGAACTTAGGCAATGATTCTTTACTTAGACCTGCAGATGCTCAACCGGTAACTAAAAGTAGGGTAAAGTTGGGCATCTCTGCCTTCATTTCATATCTGTTTCCTTTATCACCTTCAATTTTGTGATCTGCTCAGCTCTTCATAATAATTTAAGGAATGTCATATAAAAACTAGTAATAGCCCTAAATTTACCTAATCTATCTCATCCCCCTTCAAGACTGAGGTAAGATTTGTGGGGATACCCTCTTTTAGGACCCTAGAGGAGTGCCTAGAAGATTCCAGTCATTTCCCTACACTTTCCAGGTAAAGTAGATCCCTACAGGCAAGTCACCCTATAATGCAACTGCCCTCCCCTAAGCAGGAACAATTGTCTCATGGGCACCAAATTGCTTCCTTCCAGGATCACTTAATAGATAAATATCCTGAGCAGCAAATGGAGATGGCTTCCTCAAGTGACAAGGACTTAGTCGGAGCCACCTCATAGAACCAGAAATAAAATAACCAGACCATAGTTTAACTAAGGCTGCTTGAATATGTATAACTCTTGCCCTTGCCCAATTCTTCCTCTGTTTAAACCTAAAGTTCATGTGAGCATCAGGAAGCATGTGACTCTGCCTTCCCAATATGGTCATTTGATTAAAGTTTCTTTCTTTCTTTCTTTCTTTTTTTTTTTTTTATCATTACCTTTTCTGTTTGGTTTTTGGATCTTGGAATTCCTGGAGTCAGGTATCTCTCCTAGGGCTCTGGTAATAAGATGAACCTTCTTTGTCAGATGTGCAAACCCTCTAGCTATACAAACCCCACTTTCTTGCCCTTTTTTTTCTTTTTTTGTTAGTAGGGTGCCATACCACTGAGCTACACCTCCAGCACTTTTTATTTTTTGAGACAGAGTCTTACAACATTTGCCCAGGCTGGCCTAGAACTTGTGATCCTCTTGCCTTAGTCTATTGAATCATTGGGATTATAGGCATGAGCCACCATGTCTGGCCTTCGTTCCCCTTTCTATAAAACCCTGAATTAACTGTCATCCCCTTAAAGGTAGGGCTAAGGATGTGGGTCCTCTTGTCTTCCCAGTGCACTTACACTGATTCAAGTTCCTCTCCTCTGTTTGGTTTGTGGGGCAGGTGGCTAAACCTGATTTGCTGGGACCCTCAACCCTCTAGCCTAGGACTCCAGTAGCAGCCTCAGATAAAGGCTCATGGTCAAGGGTCCATATCAGACAAATTGGATTGTTCCAGCTCATCTACCCATATGTTGCATTTGGAACCTCAAAGGCCAGCCTACCCCCACCCACCCACCCAGAGCACAGTACTGACTTCCTTCCTCTAAAGAAAGAGGACTGGTAAGCAAATAAGGAAGGAACCCAATCCTATGGTAGATGGCAACCTGCTCTGCTGGTCACCAGCATAGCCATCAGCATGGATGATTAACTGCAAGCTGGGGGATCCAATCTAGATGAACAAGTCCAGGCAGAAAGCTCTGCAGAAAGTTCCTTGATGACCTGGACATCAAAGCAGATTGAGCACTAGACCCAGACGACAGGGATCTCCCCAGTAGCAGCTGCCACACTGCTGTGCTGCCCACTCCTGAGCCACAGCTGCCATGAGAACCCACACCCTTTCACTAGGGCAGAATGTCTTTCCAGTTACTCTGCATACCTAAGAGCAACCAACCCCCTCTTTAAGTCTGGTCTACGTCCAGATGTAGTCTTTTACCCTTCAAAACTCCTCCTCCCTACAGGAGCCTATGATCCCAGTTACTCAGGAGGGGATTGCCAGTTCAAGAAAAGTCTGGGCAACTTGGCGAGACCCTGTCTCAAAAATAAAAAAGAAAAAAAATTAAAAGAGCTAAAAAGGCTGGGATGTAGCTCAGTGATAGAGCATCCCAGTTTCAATCCCCAGTACAGAACAAACAAACAACAAAACAATAACAAAAAACTCTCTCCCTCCAAAGCTCACAAAATTCAAGGAAGTCCTTTCGTAATACTGATAGTGGAGGGTAATTTAAATAAAACACTTCTTCCTTTTCTTTGGCCCCCTCCATTTCCTTCTTTCTTTATTTCTGCAGTGCTAAGGGTGGAACCCAGGGCCTCAGGCATGCCAGGCAGGCTGGTGCTCTACCACTGAGACACACCCCAGCTCTTCCTCTTTTTCTTAGTTGGTGTGTCTTTTTCAGAAAAGATTATAGGCACAACATCCATAAAGCCAAGCAAGCAATCAATTTTCAGGCAGAAACACTTCCAGAAATGGTTGCTTGAGATTCACTGAGATGGCCTTTTATTTAAAACATTACCATTTAGACCAACAGAGGTAGACAGAGAAAAAAGTGTGTGTGTGTGTGTGTGTGTGTGTGCGCGCGCGCGCGGGGGGGGCGGGGGATAGAGTTGCAGGTAGAGAGTTGTGGGAATCTGCCAGGGTAGTTCTTGGGTAAAAATTCCACCAATGGAGTCCTCTCTCACACACATCATTAGCTGTAACTTCAGAGGCCTGTCTGCCTCCTAAGGTCTAGCAAGAGAGGAGTCCACAGAAAGGCATGGTGGCTGGGGTAGGTCAGTGGTAGAGTATTTACCTAGCATGTCCCAGGCCCTGATGATCTCCAGCAAAAAAAAAAAAAAGAAAGACTACAGGTCATGGTCATTCTCTCTGCCGCTCACCCCTGAATGTCTAATAGGCATGAAGGTGTGCAGGTAAGTAGGTTGCATTTAAATAGCAGAACAGAGAGAAGCCTTGGAGGTTGACAATGTGGTGCAATGGTTATAATTAGGGCCCTGGAGTCTGAATCCCTCAGTTGTGGCCCTGGGCAAATTATCTAACCCCTTTTTATCTGTTTCATCTGAAGAATGATGATGCTAATCTAATCTCTGATTACTATAAAGCCTAAATAAGTTAACTAATAAACATATATAGCATTGTGAGGTGGAAGTTGCCTATAGTTCCAGCTACTCAGGAGGTTAAGGCAGGAGGATCACCTGAGCACAGGATTCAAGACCAGCCAGGACAACATAGAGACCTCAACTCAAAACAAAAACAAAAACTTACAAATATATCCTCTGTGTATCAGGTACTCTGTATGTTATGGTTGGTTACATCCCCCACCCTTTGAGCCTCAGTTAGCTGTCTTCCTTAGATCTATCAGTGGCTTTAAACAAGGATACATGTGACCTCTGGGAGTGACCAGCCAGGTGGGCTAGCCAAGGAGCTGTTAATTGTGGAGACCAGATGAGATGAGCAGGGGTAGACATATCAGCTGGCCTCAGGGGTACTGCAGAACTGTGCTGTCCTTCACAGCTGCAACCTGACCAGAGATGCTACCGCAGAATGTGCTTCCAGCAGCCACTGTTCTACATCCCGGCTCCTTGCAGACTGACTTCAGAGCCAGCACTCTTGGTATTACCACCATGATTCACTCAGTCCCTGAGTAAGAAGGCTGCCTGTCCTTGAAAACTGATGGTTACAGACTCCCATTTGGTCACCAACCCCTCCACCTTGCTAGAAAGAGGACAGAAGGGAATATCATTCATTGCCTTTCACAAGGCTGAGAATGCTGGCCTAGAAGGCTCCATCATCAAACCTCCATCCTCCTCCTGGTCCTCATCCTTCCTTCAAAGTCCAAAGGCCTGGGTGTGGCTGGGGCTCCTTGCAAGGCCCATTTATACTCATTTGCAAATAAGTGTTCCTCCCCAGGCATTCCTTGCACAGCCTGGACTCCTGTGGGAAAACCATGCCCTTATTCATCCTTCAGAGAGCCCCAATAGTCTGGCCTTCTTTGCCAGTCCTATCCTACTGCAGATCAATTAATTATAGGAACATGTCCCCGCAGTCTTAGGTCTCCATTCCTGAGGCAGCACTTTGTTCTTCAGGAAAACAATCCCAAGTGAGATGCCTGCTTTTTTCTTTCTTTCTTTTTTTTTTTTTTAGATTTTACAACTTTATTTTTTTATGTGGTGCTAAGGATCAAACCCAGTGCCTCACACATGCTAGGCAAGTGCTCTACCACTGAGCCACAACCCCAGCCCAAGATGGCTGCTTTTAAACTTCAGCTATTAAGTGCTGACCCTACTCCCATTCCATCCCTGGTCAGGAGGGACAGAAGAGGCAAGGACAACACTTGGTTGCAGGTAAGGCTTGGCATGCGTCATCTTCCCAAGAAGGTCCCCCTCACTAGAGTTTGGTGCTCACTCACTCTCCTATTTACCCTTGGCTGCCAGACCACATTCTCTTCCAGACAAAATCATGGCTGACTCCCAGGGAATGTCAGGCAGTCTTCAAGGTCTGTCCCAAGATGGCAAAGCCCCAGCGCAGGAAGCCCTCCCCATCTCAGAGCCTGCCAAGTGCCCTGACCGGGTGGAGATGGAATGTGGAAAAACCATATCCTTTTTGCAGCTTCCACTAGCTCTCTTCCATAGCAGGTCAGCTGAGCTACTACTGGCTTTGAAGATGTCTCAGAAGATTGGTCAAGTGTAGCCATGAGATAAGTCAGGGGCTCTGGGATGGATCCCCAGGTCTGCCACATGAAAGCTAATCCCGGCCAAGAAGGCGCAGAGCTACAGAGCCCTTCCCTGTGTTCCTCAGTCTATCCCCTCATGGCCATCTCTGGTCCTATCCTGACCCCAGCACCAGCTGCACATTCATATTTGTTGAATGAGTGAATGAATGAATGAATAAACCCTTGCTAGCCCAGCTCCTTGGTGGGTGAGAGTTTCAGAACTCTCTGGGGTTTCCAAGCGGCCCTGTGGGCTGCCACTCCCGCCACGTTTGTGGAGCCATGGAGCTCTGAACTCTGAGGCACCAGCAAGTATAGGGGAAGTGCTCTGGACTGGAGTACAAGGTCTGCATCTGTGCTGGGGTTCCGGATCGGCCACAGAGCAGGTGTGAGGCAAGAGCCTGTCCTTCCTGTTAGCTTTCTCATCTCTAGAGATGGCCGGGGCTGAACAGTCCACGGAACCCTGGCGGAGGTGTCTGTGGCCTCGCCTCTCCCAGCTCTCTCAAGCACCTGCGGGTGAGGGGCGCGGCNGGCCCGCCCGCCCCGCCGACGTCCACGTGAAGAGAAGACAACAAAGCCAGTACCGCCGCCCAAAGGGAGGACCACTGGGCCACAGAAGAGAACACGGGGTTCCGCTACCTTGTCCAGGACCCCTGCTGCGGGGCGGGCGGGCTACAGGGGACGCGCTCCCGCGTGTGCGGGCCGCCCACGAAGGGGCTGGGCAGAAACGAGGTTGGCGGCGGGGCGGACCCACGTCCGGGCTGGGGGCTCTCACCCGATGCCAGGCGCAGGGCGGCGGAGTGCTCCGGCAAACACTTTGAGGCATGCGCCTCTCCAGCCCTCCCCTGGTCCCGACCCAAGGCGCAGACAGCCTGAGACCGAGCCGAGGACAGCGCGGGCGGCGTGCCCCAACCTGAGCTCGGTGGAGACCCCTTAGATGGCACCGGGCCGGGGAACACACGGCCGGGCGCCCAAGAGCCAAGGCATACTCACCACACAGACGCCGCGCGGGAATTCGGGCGCAGGGCGCGTCCGCACCAAGGCAAAGTCCCCAAAGCGCACGGAGAGAGCCCGGACGCGGGCCGGATGACCAGCTTCCGTCCCTCGCGCCCTCACGCGGCGCCCCGCCTCCGACCGCGCCGCCCCGCCTCCGACACGCCTCCGGCTTCCCGCCTCCCGCCTGCCTCTGGGGAAACTGAACACCGACCAGGCTGGGAGTGAGCGAGAAAGGGGAATCCCGAGCCGGCTGGGGAGGTCTCCAAATCCGGGATTCTGTCCCGCCACAAGGGCTGCCACGGACCTGACTCTGGCCCAGCACAAAAATTGGTAGCAATGAAAATGACATTGGCTTCACTCATCTCTTGTCAGGGTTGGCACCTTCAAACAATTATTATAGCTGTCAAATTTGGCCACTTACTCCAACGTTGCCAGGACAATTCCTAAGGCTTCTGGTGAGGAACTGCTTTCGGAGTCCTCCCAGGCTATTTTGGGATAACCTCTGGGGTGGCAGTTCTCAGTTCTCAAGGAACCAGGGAGAAAGGAAAAGATGCAAAGCCCTGTGGGGTGCAGATAATCTAGTCCAGCCACTTGCCAGTCCCCTTGTCCAGATAGTTCCCACTTATGGGACAGGACTGTGGTGTGGCGCACCTCAAAGAACAACTGCGTGTAATGCCAACAAAAGAGAAACAGAAACAAACAAAAAGTTTCTGAAAAGAGTGAGGAAGCAAATAGGACCAAGAAAGTTGCTGTATCAGACCGGGGAACACAGGAATAGAAAATGAATTTGGAAAAAAAAAAAAAGAATGAAAGGAAAAAAAACACATGGTTACATAGGGATAATAAAATCCCATAGGTTTTCTTCTTTGCCTTTGTGTTTTTTTCAATTTTTCTGAAAATTTTTGAGACATTCATTTCACAAGGAATAAAAACTATTATAGTAAGAATTATGTAATGAACTAATTTGTTAAATTTAGGCTGCAATTTGATTTCTTTTTCAGAATTGCATATCCACATAATTAAAGAATAAATAAAAGGGGCTGTGATTGTGACTCAATGGTAGAGTGCTCGCCTAGCACGTGCAAGGTTCTGGGTTCGAACCTCAGCACCACATAAAAATATAAATAAATAAAATGAAGGTATTGTGTTCAACTACAACTAAAAAATAATATTTTTAAAAGAAGAATAAGTAACAATATTTTTGTGACAATAAATATTTATTGCTTTAAGATACAAAGTTTAAAACAAAAGATATGAAGTTTTAGGGTAATTTGGAATATGGCAGGAAGTTAAACAATTCATGATAATGCTGCTTCTGAACATTTCTGTATTCTTCTCTCTTTTTTTTCTCCAGTGCTGCAGATCAATCCCAGAGCCTTGTATATGCCAAGTAAGTGCTCTGCCACTAAGCTTCATACCAGCCCCAATTTCTAGATTCTTAATGGTACTCATTTCTTGGTGTGTCACCATTGCTTGTTCTTAAAACAGTACATACGGGAATCATTTTATTCATCTCCAAGTCACAGAAGGCTGTATCAGCCCTGTAGCTAAAAGGATATTGGGTGGAATTGTCTGGTAATAGCAATTTTGAAGAGTAAGGATGAAAAATGTAAGCTGATTTTGACATCTTCTGGAAATCTTTAAGCAAGGTAGAAGACTTAGAATGATGCAGTAGAAAGCCAGTGCATGGCACATCAAGAGAATATTTTGTCCAGTGAGTTTCTTCTTTAGTGGGTAGTTGGTGAAATTTCTTCAACAGTAACAATACTCTGAGTCTGTCATAATCTGGACAGTTATACCACTGTTAATGAGGTCCTTAAGTCCTTGCTGGTTTTGCTGATCCATGTGCTGAAAAAACTGTACTATATAAATAACCAGAGGCATATTAGGATGTTGACTCAAAAATTCTAATAGCCTTGGAACATTCCCAAAAAGGACTCCAGAAAAAGAACCAGGTGATCGAACAGCTGATGGATGGGCAAAAATGTCTTTCTGCAGTAAATTTTTCTATAAAATTCACTTCAACATTGGTAGTGTTTTTGCCAGAGTTACGCTAGATATTGTGGCTTGTGCCCCAATTGATTTTGTAAAGCAGACAGTTCTCTTTGTGAAGTTCTCTGGGGTCAAAGATGACTTCAAATTCCCAGGGTTCAATTCTCCTTCTCAGAATGTCATCACCAGTTGAAGGACCTTGATCTGAGAGAACTCGAAGCACATTCTCACGGACACCCAGCTCCTTCATGTAGCATAAATCTTGGGAGACCCCAGTGGTTGCTGCTGTCTCTTGATCTTGGAAAATTTTCTTCAAGATAAAAGGCACAGGTTGGAATGTGCGGGGTGAAGGCACCTTGTCTATGCCCAGAAACTGGAGAAAGTCATGCTCCAGTGAAATTGAATTGTATGGCCCATGGCTACAGTTAACAGGAAGCCAAAAGCTAAAAAATGGCAGGGAAAGAAGCATGGCCTCTGAGGTGGGACCTAAATAACAATATTTTGAATGGGGTTATCTGCGAGGTTCCTGGAAGTCAAAGCAAAAAAAAGATTAATTTTACAGTTACACAAAGAAAGGATGAAGCACACAATTTTTACATTAAGAGTCCAACTTTAGGGCTGGGTTGTGGCTCAAAGGTAGAGTGCTCGCCTGGCATGCATGAGGCACTGGGTTCAATCCTCAGCACCACATAAAAATAAAGATATTGTGTCCACCTATAACTAAAAAATAAATATTAAAAAAAGAGCCCAATTTTATGGCTTAAATTTATGAAAGTCTTTTCCCCGCCAAACAGGGCCTCACACATGGTAGACAAATGGCGCTACCACTGAGCCACATGCCTATCCCTCCCTTTTTTTTTTTTTTTTTAGCGAGAGAATTTTTTAATATTTATTTTTTAGTTTTCGGTGGACACACATCTTTATTTTATTTTTATGTGGTGCTGAGGATCGAACCCATCACCCCGCGCATGCCAGGCGAATGCGCTACCGCTTGAGCCACATCCCCAGCCCTATCCCTTTTTATCATTTAACTTTAAATGAAGCTTCTGGGTTTTGTGTGCAGTTTAAATTGACTGAAGTGTCAAAGAGACAATCTAGGAATGTTGAATGAAAGCAGGTTTATTCAAATACATTCATTTCCTCCCCAGGTGACTGGTGTGAAGGGGATAATACTCATTAGGATGTCTGAGCTCACAGAACAAATGATTTCATCAGTGATCCCAGCTCAACACTGTGTCCTCAAAAGAAGAAAGGTGGAGTGACAGGCACCTTTGTTCTGCACCTGGTATACCCGCACACATAAGCTAAAAATGACTTCTGGCCCAAGGTCTAGGCCTGTAAGTACATTACTAATACCATATGTGGACCACCCAGACTGAATTATGCTCCAGTAGTTGTCCTCGGGCCTTCATTGCATACTCTTGCTAAGAAGTTTAATTTCTTTTTTTTTTTTTTTTAATATTTATTTATTTTTTTAGTTCTCGGCGGACACAACATCTTTGTTTGTATGTGGTGCTGAGGATCGAACCCGGGCCGCACACATGACAGGCGAGCGCGCTACCACTTGAGCCACAGCCCCAGCCCAAGAAGTTTAATTTCTAACAAATGCATATAACTAGTAATTCTTGCAGTCTCAACTCTCCTCTTATTCCTCTCATCACTTCCAGTTGTTGAACTTTGAATGATAAATTGCATACTCCTCTGCCCTCTAAAATAGGGCTCTGGGGCTAGAGTTGTAACTCAGTGGTAAAGCATTTGCCTTGCATGTGTGAGGCACTGGTTTGATCCTCAGCACCACATAAAAATAAATAAAATAAAGGTATTGTGTCCATCTACAACTAAAAATATTTTTTAAAAAAATGGGAGGTCGGGGCTGGGGATGTGGCTCAAGCGGTAGCGCACTCTCCTGGCATGTGTGCGGCCTGGGTTCGATTCTCAGCACCACATACAAACAAAGATGTTGTGTCCGCCGAAAACTAAAAAATAAATATTAAAAAATTCTCAAAAAAAAAATGGGGGGTTAGGGCTGGGGCTATAGCTCATTTAGTAGAGTGCTCACTTTCTGTGCACAAGGCCCTAGGTTCAATCCCCAGCACCACAAAAAAAAAAAAAAATTGGGCTCAGAATGTAATTTCTCTCTCTCTCCCCCTCTCTCCCCACCACCCTTTGGTACTGGGACTTGAACCCAGGGGTGCTTAACCACTGAGCCACATCCTCCAGCCCATTTTAATTAATTAATTAATTAAAATATTTTTTAAAATTGTTGATGGACTTTTATTTTCACTTATTTGTATGTGGTGCTGAGAATCGAATCCAGTGCCTCAAGCGCGCTACTGCTGAGCCACAACCCCAACCCCATTATTTTATTTTTTGAGACAACGTATCACTAAGTTGCTTAGGGCCTTGCTAAGTTGCTGAAGCTGGCTTTGAACTCGAGATCTTCCTACCTCAGCCTCCCCAGTTGCTGGGATTACAAGTGTACATCACGGCACCTAACACAATTTCTTTTTTTTTTTTAATAATTTTTAATATTTAGTTTTTAGGTGTAGATGGACACAACACAATGCCTTTATTTTTATGCGGTGCTGAGGATCGAACCTGGGTCCCACCAGCGCTAGGCGAACACTCTACCACTGAGCCACAATCCCAGCCCCCTAACATAATTTCTTTTTGTTCAGAGACTGAGGGCCATCATGACAAGCATGACCTCCTGTACTGTGAAATACAGCTCCAGGCTATTGTGGAAACAGTCTCCATAAGAACATGCTGCTCACCAACCCTAATGTTCCCAGATATAGCTGGCATGGCTAGCACTACCGCGATCACTCTGTACAAATTCTTTTTGTGAACATAGGCTTTCACTTGTCTTGAGTAAGACACCTAGGAGTTGGAACTGCTGGGTCATAGAGCTGGGAGATATTTAATTTATTTCAGTACAGGGAATTGAACTCAGGGGTGCTCTACCACTGAGTAACATCCCCAGCCCTTTTTATTTCTTATTTTGAGATAAGGTTTCACAAAATTACCCATGTTGGCCTCAAATTTCCTTTTCAACTGCTTCAGCCTTCACAGTAGCTGGAGTTATAGGCATATACCATCATGCCTGACTGGGATATTTTCATTAAACGGTGCTGGTTTCCCAAAATGGCGGTGCCATTTTGCGTTCCTACCAGTGTATGGACCAAGTTGCTCCATAGCCTCCTTTTGGCACACCTGCTATGTTACCTCTGCCACCAAGCCACATCCTCTCCCTCCTGGATTGTTGCAATGACTTCCTAACAGGTACCCACCCCCCTCCTCTCTTTCTTTTTTTTGGTACTAGGGATTGAACTTAGTATTTTTTATTTAGAGACAGGGTCTCAATGAGTTGCTTAGTACCTTGCTTTTGTTGAGGCTGGCTTTGAACTTGTATCCTCCTGCCTCAGCCTCCCTAGCCACTAGGATTACAGCTGTGTGCCATCACGCCTGGCCAGGTCCCCTTATATCTTTGTTCCCTACATTCTTTCTCTTTTTATAAGAGGTCAGATTATGTTGCTTTATGTTTTTTGTTTGTTTTGGGGGTATTGGGAATTGAACTCAGGGCATTCGACCACGGAGCCATATCCCCAGCCCTGTTTTGTATTTTATTTAGAGACAAGGTCTCAATGAGTTGCTTAGCACCTCACTGTTGTTGAGGCTGGCTTTGAACTCGTGATCCTCCTGCCTCAGCCTCCTGAGCTGCTGGGAGTACAGGTGTGCGCCACCAGCGCTTTATGTTTTTTGTTTTGCTGTTCTGAGGATCATCCCAGGGCCTTGCATATGGTAGGCAAGAGCTCTATCATTGAGTTTCACCATCACCCAGCCCCTGTCACTCCACTTTTTAATGCTTTTAAATTTTTGTTCTTGGAGTATTGGGGATTGAACCCATGACCTTGCTGCATATTCTTGTTAGAAGGAGTTTCATTTTTGCATATTCTGGACAAGCACTCTACCCCTGAGTTATATTTTCCTAGCCTGTTTTTAATTTTTTTTTTTTTTTTTTTTTAAAGATAGAGTGAGAGAGGGAGGGAGGGAGAGAGAGAGAGAGAATTTTTAATATTTATTTTTTAGTTCTCGGCGGACACAACATCTTTGTTTGTATGTGGTGCTGAGGATCGAACCCGGGCCGCACGCATGCCAGGCGAGCGCGCTACCGCTTGAGCCACATCCCCAGCCCCCTGTTTTTAATTTTTGAGATAATTTCTTGCTAATTTGTCCAGGCTGGCATCAAACTTGTGATCCTTCTGCTCAGCCTCAGCTGGAATTGTAGGCATTCACCATGCCTGACTTGTCACTCCACTTTTTAAATTCTCTATGATAGAATAAAAGTCATTGTCTTTTCAGTAGCCTGCAAAGTCCTATGTGGTGTGCACCCTCTCTAAGGTCAAATCCTACCCCTGTGCCCTATGATGTTGTGAAATACTGTGTACATTTGGTCTTTGCTCATTTCCTGACATTGAACTCCTAAAATCCTTGGAATTTCCAGACTGATAAGTATCTTGTATGCTAATGAGATGCCTGCCTATAGGCTGTAGTCCCTAGGTGATTTCAGGGTGGAGGTGGTCACCAGAAAGACCCAAGGCAGGATTAGAGGTTTGGGGCTTTCAGTCCCATCTCTCAAGTTTAGGGCTGAAGGTTGAATTGATTGCCAATAGTCAATGATTTAATCAAACAAGCCTATGTAATGAAGTCTCCATAAAATCAAAATGAACAGGATTCAGAGAGCTTCCAATAACTGAACACATGGAGGTTCTTGCAGGGTGGTGTACCTGAAGAAGGTACAGAGACGGCTCTGTCCCTCCTCTGTACCTTGCCCTATGTACCTCTTCATCTGGTATTAACCCCAGTTTTCTTTGCAATATCCTTACGATAAACCCGTAAATGTAAATAAGTACTTCCTTGAGTTCTGAGTCACTAAAACCCAAGGAGGGGGCCTGGAGCCTCAGGGCAGTTCTCACTACAGACCTAGCTTCTAGGAAGAGAGAACCAAGGCCTAGCCTTTCCCAGTGTGACATCTGCAACAGACACAGGTTGTGGTAAGGTGGGTAAAGCATAGGGGTTTGGTGACAGCTCTGTTTGGAGTCCCTGTTTATGCTCTTTCATGTTCAAGGTTGAGTGTGGGGAGCTGAGAATATGGATATCAAGATGTCTGGTCCTTGTGTGAAGAAGATAACTCAGATGGGGTACAGTACATGTGCCTGTAATCCCAGCACTTTGGAGGTCTGAGGAAGGAGGATTGCAAGTTCAAAGCCAGCCTGGGCAATTTAGCAAGACTTTATTTCAAAATAAAAAATAAAAAGAACTGAGGACGTAGCTCACTGGTAATGTCCCTGGGTTCAATACCCAGTATCACCACCACCACCACAACAAACAAAAAGGCCAGGCGTGGTGGCGCATGCCTGTAATCCAGCATCTTGGAGGCTGAGGCAGGAGGATAATGAGTTCAAAGCCAGCCTCAGCAAAAAGTGAGGTGCTAAGCAACTCAGTGAGACCCTATCTCTAGATAAAATACAAAATAGGGCTGTGGATGTGGCTCAGTGGTTAAGCGCCCCTGAGTTCAATTCCTGGTACAAAAAAAAAAGGGGGGGGGGGCAGGGGGAAGAAAGGAAAGAGGGAAACTCAGGGCTGGAAACTGGTTTGAGGAAGATGCATCTAATAATATCTGGCTCAATTTCATGTGGAAACAGAGAGGAAGATGAACCATCCTGCACATCACATATCGTTTATTTGTATATAGCCTGGTATTTTTTCAAAGGCATCTATTAATATGTTTGATATCATTTTTTTCTTCTTCCAGCACTGTTTGTAACATTCCTCTATGTTGCTACATTACTTTTTAGTGCCTCAGAGTGCTTCACTGTGGGCATCTCCCACATTTTACACATCTGTTCCCCAAAGTATGGAACCCAAGATTACCTTCAACTTTCTGTTGTGACAAATAACTCTCAGGTAAATATCCTCAAACATGGACTAGGAGCTTGAATGAAAATTTCTTTAGAGAGATATCTAGGAACAGACTGCCAGGAACAGAACTACTGGCATGAGACGGACCTGAGCAGGTAAGACCAGCCACTCTCCTCAGTAGTTGTACTCCATCTATGTTGCCACAATAAGGCTTGATGGTCTTATTTTTCTCCATCTTCACCAGTGCTTGGCATGATCTAATTTTCTAATTTTTACTAGGCCAATTAAGAAGTAATATCTCAGGAGACTGGGGGGTGTATGTCAGTGATAGAGCATTTGCCTGCTATGCATGAGGCCCTGGGTGCCATCCCCAGCACCAAACAACAAAACAAAACAAAAAAACCTCACCATGTTTTTGTTTTTGCATTTCCATGGTAAGCAATGAGTAACTTCTTTGTACAAAAGTGCTTTGGGTTTCATGTTGTATGTGCTGTAATCCCAGCACCTTGGAGGGCTGAGGAAGGAGGATTCCAAGTCAAGGCCAGACTGGGCAACTTAGTGAGACCTTGTTTCTAAATAAAAAATAAAAAGACTGGGACAATACCATGCATCTATTAAGTCACCAAACTGGGCCTCTACCCTCAGTGAACACAGGAACAGAAAATCCAGAAACAGTGGTTAAGTGTACTTTAGCACACACTTCTTAACATGCTCCCTGTTAGGGAGCATGGAGGGGAAGAGACAGCCTAACTTACCAGAGGGATGGGTGCTTAGATTTGGGCCACACCTTGTATTTCCAGACAAAGTTGCCATTGAAGTGAAGGTTACAGAGGTTTGTCTGGTGTGGATTCAGTTTTAACAGTGAAGTGCTTGAGCTGAGAACATAGGTTTTGAACCTTGTGTGGTGATGTTGGCCTGTAGTTCCAGCTAATCAGGAGGCTGAGGTGAGGGAGATTTAGAACTGCGTGGGCAGCCAGGGCAGAATGGTGAATGATGAAGGGACGGGCAGGTCCAGGTCTGGACAGAAAGAGTAAAAAGGGTCTCCCAATGAGGTCAACTGCCTAACTCGCGAAAGTGCTTGTGGATATGAGTGTTGGGGAGGTCCAACAAAAAGACTAAGATGCATGGACATGGGGTACCAGTGAGTGATAATAAGGAGAGTGTGGAAGGGGAGAAGATAGAAGGGCCAAAGCCCATGAAAAGAACAAATCAGTACTTTCCTATTGATTCCCCTGCTTCTGGGAGAAGTCTGTTACTTTGTTACCTTTGCTCTTACAATAAACATGCTCCTTGTTTAAAAATAAAAAAAAAAAATAATTGGGGATGTAGCTCAGTGGTAGAGCTACTTCAGCATAGAAGTAGCTTTATTATAGCTGGGCATGGTCACATATGCCTGTCATCCCAGTTTCTCCAGAGGCTGAGGCAGCAAGTTACCAAGTTTGAGGCTGGCTTTAGCAATTTAGTAACATCCTGTCTCAAAAATAAAAAAAGTTAAAAAGGACTGGGAATGTGTAACTCAGTGGTGAAGTGCCCTTGGATTCAATACCCAGTACAAAAAAAAAAAAGGAAAAGAAGAAGAAAAAGATCTTGGAGGGGCTGGGGATGTGGCTCAAGCGGTAGCACTCTTGCCTGGCATGCGTGCGGCCTGGGTTTGATCCTCAGCACCACATACAAACAAAGATGTTGTGTCCGCCAAATACTAAAAAATAAAGATATTAAAAAAAAAAAAAGAAAAAGATCTTGGAAAAAAAAAGTAGCCATTTGTATCCTCTGGTAAACAGACTTTGAGAAAAAGTTGGAGGGAGGTGATACCTGAGAAAGAAGAGAGGAAAAAGCTGGGTCGGACAGAGAAGACCTCTAATCACAATGCTAATCTGAAAAAAAAGAGGGGAGGAAGCAGAACTCCATTGGCTAGTTGGCTGAGTTCTAAGAAGTCAGGGACAGGGTCGACTTGTTCACAATTGGCCCCAGGGCTGGAATATTGTTTCAGACTGTGAATGAGTCCATAATCTCTCCTGCTTTTATAGTATCTTGTCCCTGCAAACTGCAGGTGGAGAGGCCTGCTGTGGGGCCTCTGACCTCCCCAGAGACAAATCCAGTGCCCATCTCCTGACACCCCTTTCTATTCCAAGCCCCCAACTGCTTCCTCCTAAGACTGAGCTGACCTCTGATCTGTGGAATCAAGGCTTTCTCTATCCTGGCCACTTCCATCTTCTAACCTCTGAGAAGGAAACTGACAGCCAATCTCTGCCCAAGATCCAGGGTGGCAAAATGGAGATGCATATATACCATCTGGGGGCCGAGGGGACAGAAGAGATGCAGGGCCATGTGCAGAGCACTGCCTACATTTAGATCTCCATAGCTGCTCACTATTACAAGGTCTTAGGGCAGGGGGCTGGGCCCCCAAGGCTCTCTCAGCCAACATCAAAGCTGCAGAGAGCAGAAGGATGGTGGCTCATTTCTAAAGACCACAGCACCCTCCAAGACTCAAATAGTAAGCCTCCCAGAGCTCCGCCTCTGGCCCCCATCATATCCAAAACAGATCCAAAGGGATTCAAAGGAAGAGTCAGGCCAGTGTCTCTTACCATGGGTTTACAGGAAACAATGAGGGTAAGGTGCCTGCTGTCTAAGAAGGCCAGTCTGGGTGGCCTGAAAAGGGCTGAAGGAAATGTGCCTGAGGCAGGGGAAGAAGTGGGTGAGAGGGAGGGATGATTATCCTGCCCCTGGGAGGAGGCTGGGTGCAGCCTGTAGGGGCAGGATCCCTTAATGGCTGGCTGGTTGAGCCAGCTCCCCAACCTCCAAGGTACTTTCCCACCACTCTGTCTAACCCTGGACCTTGAAGGATAGGTGAGTTTTGGAAAGTAGAACTCTCTTGAGAAGAAAGGCAAACAAATCCTGATGGAGGAGAGGAAAGAGATGGTGAGATTCAGAGTCTGGGATAAAAGTAATGTCTAGCACTATACATCTGAGCTGTCTGAGTAGACTGGAAGGAGGGGCAGTCTGCCCAGTCCCATTCTGTGAGCTACCAAGTAGGAAGGTGGGTGTGGCCCTGGGGAAGCTGTTGGAAGCTGGCTCTGCCCTGTGTGACTCAGCATCTGCACTGAGCTAGCAGACCAGTCTGGGATTTCCAAAATTACCTTCAGCAGTCCTTCCTCTTGGGCTATTCTATTTGGGCCAGAAACCATAGCTGATAGTAAGGCTCCTTTCAAGGAAGTAAAGCAGAGCCACTTTAAAGGGCTAACTTCTAAGGCAAAGAAGCTCTGGAAGGCAAAGACCTTTCCAGCATCTGGCTATGGCTCAGACAGGCCATAGTAGGGGCAAACAACTTTCCCAGGGGAGAGTGGGATTGACTCTGCCAAAGAGATAGGCCCTCCAGTATTTGGCCCCTAGGAATGACCTAGTCATGAGTTCTGTGCTATCTGCCATCCTTCATCTTGTCCCTACCCTTACTGAAGTCAGCCCTTTGGATTGTTGGCAGAATCCTATTTGTAAAGGGAAGGGAGTGGGAGGGCCTGGCTTGGGGTGGCTATAACTGGCTTAAATGTACTCTATGGCAATTATTAGAGTGAGGGATGGTAAGAAAGAGGGGGCAAGTCACTATATACAGAATTATGTTCTAAGGTGCACAGTGTCAGGGTGAGTGGGTGCAACAGTGGGACTCTGTCCCTTGAATGAGGGGCTGTGTTTCTCCCATTCCTGTAGCCTCATGCAAAGCAGAACTGGACCTGTGACAGGATTTGTTATCAAGGCCAGGAGATGTGTGCCTTCCCTACATGAAGATTCTATCACCTTCTGTCCTGTGCCGGATTTTCCCCACATCCAACCCAACACCACGACTTCCTGTCTTTCCTATAAACTGCACTGAGATCCAGATGTTATCATAAATTTCCTGGAAACCAAACTTGAGCAGCTGATGCTGGTTCCTGTTGCAGGTCCCTTGGTGGGGGCAGATCCTGGGGCAGCCTACAGGGAGGGGATACCCATGTTTGGCTCTGGTGGCTGGCATGACTGTATGACTCAGCAACCACAGTACCCCTCAAAATTCAGACCACATTGATGGTCCCTTTTCAGCCCCACTTTATGGGGCAGAGATGTAAATGTTATTTTCACTATTTCAAGGGTAGAAAACAGGTTTGGAGAACCATGCCTGAGATCAGCCAATCAGGTAGTGGCCAAACTGGGCCAGATGTTAGAACAGATTCCTGGTCCAATGCTCATTTCATTTCTTGGTCGAGTGACCTCCAGTAAAGAATTTTATTCTTGGGGAGGGGAAGAGAAGACTCATGGGTTCATCTTTAGAGGGGTATAAGGGACCACCCAGAACCTATAGGACCAAGGATACCCACAGGGCTGCTTGGAAGAGGTACTGCAGACACTTTTCCCAGTGTAGTGAAACCAGCTTCGATAGTATACAGTGGCCACTGGCTCCCTTCCCTGGCTAAATTCCTTGTTCAGCTCTCAAAGTCAAGGCCACTTGGAATTTTGAAACCTGAAGATTTGACCACATATATTTATGCCTAAGTGCTCCTCAGTTGCCAAATATAGGGTTACAGTCCCAAACTCAGCTGGAAGAGGCTGTTTAGCATCCTCTGTTGCCATAGAGTTTGCCTAGCTCCTGCTGTCAATGCTTTCCCCAGTTCTCCCCCTGGGTCCCTGGAGAGCTCTTCGGAGAGAAGTTGGGGAGGGAAGTCTGGGGGCTGGGATGAGTGGTCTAGGGGGTGGAAATTGTTCTGTTGCCTCCAACTGTTGTTCTTCATCCTTTTCTGAATCTAGACATGGTAGGAGCAGGAAAGTACAACTTCCCTGGGGCTGGGTGGGCTGGGCAGGCAAGGTGGTTAGGACATACCTGGATGAGAACAGGCCCTTTTTCATCTTTCAGGACTCCAAAGGGCCCTGGTGGCTGCACTGTATTCAGGACCATTCAAAAACTTCTGTTTGTTGAGGCCTTATCCCAGGTCAGTTCATTAATGTCCTTATTACAGTTCTGGCTTGAAATAGGTAGATTCCTCATTTTTCATCCACGATCACACAGTCAGGTTCTTGAGCTTTTTTTTTTTTTTTTTTAAACAATGTTGGGGATGGACACCAGAGCCTGGCACATGCAAGGAAAGAGTTCTACCACTGAGATACACAGCCAGCCGCTACCATATGTCTTTCTATTATATGTCAGACCCCTCCTATCCTGTTTCCCTATAGCAGAGTGCCCTCCTATATGAAAATGGTTAGCTTTAGCTGTAATCCCCTGATTACAGTGATGAAAAAGCATTAGGAAATGTTCATAGAAATTCTGGGAAAGAAGAGAATTTTTCTGCCTACCATATTTTGTCAAGATATATAGTAATATGTATAATAATGTAGTAGCTGAGCATGGTGGCGCACGCCTGTGATCCCAGCTACTTTGGGAGGCTGAAATAGAAGGATTACAAATTCAAGTCCAGCTTCACAGATTAGTGAGACCCTGTCTCAAAAAAAAAAAAAAAAAAGAAGAAGAAGAAAAGAAAAAGAAAGAAAAAAGGTGGGATGGGGATGTAGCTTATTGGTAAGGTGCTTGCCTTGCATGTGTAAGGCCCTAGGTTGCATCCCCAGTACCACACACACATGAAGATAAAAAGATAAACAGGGGCTGGGATTGTGGCTCAGAGGTAGAGCACTCACCTAGCATGTGTAAGGCCCTGGATTCGAGCCTCAGCACCACAAAAAGTAAAATAAAGACATTGTGTCCACCTATAATTAAAAAATAAATATTAAAAAAAAAGATAAACAGAGGGATTTGGGTTGTAGCTCAGTGGTGGAGTGCTTGCCTAGCATGTGTGAGGTACTAGGTTGGATCCTCAGCACCACATAAAAATAAATAAATAAAGGCATTGTGCCCATCTACAATTAAAAATTTAAAAATTAAAAAAAAAGATAAACAAATGCCAAGGGAAGGACAGGAAGGAAAAGTCTTACTAGTTGGCAGTGACATTCTTGCCACCACAATAAACAAACAAATAAACCCCTGGAGGTCTGTGGGAGGGGAAGACATCACAGGAACTTGTGGGGGGGGGGGCAGAGGGGATAGCTCTCCTTACTTCATGGGAACCAGCCCCTCGCCTAGTAGGTAGGTGGTTCCCATGTTGGGGCCTCAAGTTGGGAAACCATCCCTGGAGCTCCAGTTTTATGAGCACATCCCAGCTCCCCAAGGGTGTAACTCTGGTTGTTAAAGGGAGAAATTATCCTTTTCCATACAGAAGGGAAAAAATAACGATTAGCTTTATTTCAGTTTTTGGCTACACGAGGAATGCAAACAAATCAATGCAAATCGAAGGAAAAATGACCACATTTCCCTCTTTCCTCCCAACAGAACAACTCCAAAGATCATGAGCAGGATTGGTGGGGATGTCCTGCTCCAGGGGAGTGGATCTCTTCTCTGGAATGATTTCACATACACTGGCTGGGACATATTTTGTATTTAAATTACTGCAAAATTATTGCAACATGAAATTTTCTCCTTTACCCATTCTTCTCAGGCACAGTATTTGAGAAAACTTGTCTGTTCTCAATGCTTCTGCACAATATCTTTCTTTAAGAGAATTCTAGAAGGCCCCAGGCTGCCTCCCAGGGACAAGGCTAAGGCCCTGTTGGGTAGCTGGGAGGAAACACTTGGGGCAGCCACTACTCAGGAACTAAGGTTCTGCTGACTCTCACCTGCTTGCTGAGGTGGTTGAATGACCAAGTGCTGTCACAGTCCAAGGACAGGGCTGCAGGACCAAAAATGAGGGAGAAATGGGGGCAACTCTTCAGCTGGTTGTTCCCAGTAACTCATGGAGTGAGGGCTCAGGCCCATGACTGTCCAA
The DNA here is from genome assembly GCF_001458135.2 of Marmota marmota marmota. NCBI lineage: Eukaryota > Metazoa > Chordata > Mammalia > Rodentia > Sciuridae > Marmota > Marmota marmota. Next base: position 9,313,598 of record NW_026000171.1, read on the forward strand.
CATTGTGTTGGCAGTCAGCCCAGGAAGTGGGGGTCTTAGGCCCACACTCCTTGACCTGACCTTCCTTTTCCCCCAGATTTTCATGGGTTGGGTTAAGGACAATTTCTTTTATTTTCTTCTGATGCTGGGGATGGAACCCAGGGCCTCACGCCTGCTAGGCAAGTGCTGTACCACTGAGCTTCACCCCCAGCCCAGGATAAGAACAACTTGTTGTGTAGAGAATCAGATGTAACTGTGTTACTATTACTGTCCTTGATGGAGTCTGCCTGCAAACAGGATATTCTGTCAAGGTATAGATAGGTAACAGCGGACATGCTTGAAAACGAGGTGTCTGCTGTCCTTGGGAGGGCCTACTTGCAAACGAGAGGCTCCTTCAAGGTTTAGATAAGGTAACTGTGGACATGCTTGAAAACAAGGTGTCTGCTGTCCTTGGGAGGACTTGCCTGCAAACGGGATGTTCTGCCAAGTGGGCTAGGAGGGCGCTGAGAAAAATTTTATTATCTGTTCTTAACAAAGAGCAGAGCTCAACATACTCCGGGCCGAGAATAGATTAGCCATGAGAAGCGGGTCACTTCTGATTAGAAAGTAAAACTTCTGTATGCTATGTTTAATTAGCTGAAAGACCTGATTTATTGATGTTGGAAGGCTGACTTCTTTGTTCACAAGACTATAAAAAGATTGCTTGTACACAATAAAGGACTTTTTTTTTCTGCTGCTGCTTTGCTTGCTCTGCTTCTTCTTTCTTTTCCCATGCTGACCTGCAAGTGAATTACTGCAACATGTTGAAAGCTGGAAACCTTCATTACTAGTGCCAAAAATGTTTTCAGTCACAATATGAAGCTGGCATTCAGTGATCTGGCCCTGGTAACATTTGTAAAAAATATTTTATTTTTCCAAAACATTTTTAAAAATAGTTAAATAAAATGAAATGCAGCTGGGAGGAAGATATTGGTTGTCAGCTGCTACTGCATCCTTTTTATTTTTTCCCAAGGAGAGAGACATGTCATCTGGACTGTTGGAGAGAGACCTGAAGACAGGCTGGGAGCCACACCTTCCATGTTTAAAAGGGCTCTCTCCTGCTTCTTTCATTGCCTGCTGGGCCAATCACCTGTGTATAGGAGACCCTCATTCCTTTGGTTCCTGCTCAGCACCCTCACACTCTAACCTTTATCTGGAAAATCTCTTATCCTTGACAATGGCTTTGTGGAGGACGTCCCCATGGCATGTTCTGGAGCTGTTTTGCTGGGACAGCAGATCTGATGGAACTGGCTTCAGGGTCAGGGAGGGTGGAGGCCAATATAAATGTTCTGGAAGCATACAGCTTACTTATATTAACCTGTACCTGATGAGTGTGTGAGAACAGACAGAGGATTTGGTCTAACACTTAAAATTAAAAATGAGTGCATAATTATGTTGGCTCACAAGATAGCTAGGAAATGACCTTGGGACTATCTGGTCAACGCTCAGTTTACCTGGAGGTTTATGACCCCTTCTCCAAGATGCACACCAGTGACCAATATGAGAGAGCTATGTGCAACTACACAGGCTTGACTCAAACCCTTTGAGCTATTGTCCTCCCATGGATCCTGCAGATTGGTACAGTCCCACCTTAGAGAGAAAGTGAGGCATTGACTAGTTTAAAGTGATGTGCCTAAGGATGAAATCAGGAGAAGCAGCAGGGTGATGGTTACACATGAATGTTAACCCCGTATTCACTGATGCACACTCCCTACTATTCTCTCTTGGCTGGGCAAGGACACCAACAACCTTGTTCTCATTTCACAGCAGCTGAACTTGGCAGCTCCACACAACTTATAAAGGACCTTCCCTCTAGGTTTGGAGTATACCATAACTGCCCGATATGGAGACCATTCAAAGCAACCTGTAGTTTTGTCAGGCCCATTATTTATTGTTGCAGGGAGATCCCCAACTCAGATACTGCCTAGTTTTGAGGCCTGGGCCACCTCCGTAGCTGGCCCACCCTTGGTTGAAACCAAAGGTTGAAATCCACACTTCAGAATCAGCTGTCCATTTTGATTCAGAAATCCTATGGGGGCCTGAAAAGCACACACACATCATGGAGACAGTCTCCTTCTCACACTGGTCTGGGTAGCAGGTGGCTTGTTGGGCAGAGCAAATTAACTTACCTACAATAGCTGAAATTCTAATTCCTGTTTGAGCCCCACCTGTAAAAAGACCTTAGAGTAGGAAATAAAAGAGGAGCTGCCCCCAAATCACTACCTGGTGAAGCTTAGCTGTGTGACGCTGTCTGGGAGCCTTAATGGAACAGCTATGTGGCTCTAGGCCCTGGTCTAACTGGCTCCCTGGCTTAGCAGGCCATGGAGGTTGGTTTCTTAGTCTTCACTTGATATTACCAGGGAGGATGATCTGAGTGGGTGACACAACAGGTATTCTTAAGAGGGCCAGTCTGGCCAGCTTATGAAGTGAAATGAGATGGCACATTCTCTCTTTTCCACTTTTGAATGTGATTCCTAGGAAGGGACTCTGAGAAGATTCAGTGTTCAGGAGAGGTTTTGGAACTATCAGCTCTGGCAGTTTGTTGGGAGGAGAGGGGGGGACTTCTAAGGTTGCCCCAGTGGCCTACCTTAAACAAAATCGCTATTTCCTGCCGTCAGGTGATGCCATCAATTGTCCTCAAATCCTGCTTTTGGGTGCTCTGGTCCAGAGAATCCCTCTGGAAACAAAAGGTGACAGGGACCAGGTGCCCATCAACTCTACTTGGGCCATGATCATCTTTCCTGTCAGGAGTTGAAGGCCATCATATATTCCCACTTGAGCCGGTTATAAGATTTTATCCACTGGGCACAGTGGTATCCACCTGTAATCTCAGCTACCCAGGAGGCTGAGGCAGGAGGATTGCAAATTTGAGGCCAGCTTGGGCAACTAAGTGAGACTATTTCAAAATCAAAAAGCATGCCTGTAATCCCAGTGACTCTGGAGACTGAGACAGGATGATTACAAACTTAAGACCAACCTCAGCAACTTGGTGAATCCCTAAGAACTTAGTGAGACCCTGTTTCAAATTAAAACATTAAAAAAGGCTGGGGAGGAGCTGGGGTTGTGGCTCAGTGGTAGAGCGCATGCCTAGCATGCTTGAGGCACTTGGTTTGATCCTGGGCACCACATTAAAACAAACAAATAATAAATAAAGGTATTGTGACCATCTACAACTAAAAAAAAAAAAAAGCGGGGTTGGGGATGCTGGGGAATGTGGCTCATAGGCTAAACAACCCTGGGCTCAATTCCTAGTAATCCCCCCCCCAAAAAAAAAAAATAGAGCTGGGGATGTAGCTTAGTGGAAGAATGCTTTTGGGTTCAATTTCCAATGCTGAAAACGACAACAAAAACAATGTCAGAAAATAACAACAAAAAGATTTTGTCCTACTCTTTCCTACTACCATGCCCACCATTGTCCTGGCCAGGCCCCTTTTCCTTCTGGAGTAGCTGGAACGCTCTGGCTGCAGCTTCCATTGCAGTGACTGACTCAAACTGGTTCCAGGTCTGCAAGGTTCAGTTTCATGTTCCTGTTGCTGGTCTGTCCCTTTCTGCTGCTTCCTTACTTCTTAGAAAGGAGCCATGATCATGAACTCAGAGATACTGCTATCCACTGACAGATCAATATACCACAGATGGGGTAAATGGCACTGAAAGGTGCCTTGGAGGACTCTCAGAGAACAGAGGGAAAAGAGCTGGTCAGCACTCTTCCTTTTGTTCTCTTGTGGATGATTCCAGGCCAAAAGGTGATGTCAACCCCCTCTGGGACTTTATGCACTGAATGAACTTGGGGATATTGAAACATGTGAATGATTTGAGCTTGAAGACTGCAAATCTGAAGCCCCTGGGCTCCCTGGCCAGCTGGAAGGAAGGCTGCCAAGAACCTAGGATTGCTTAGACTTTGAGAATCTCTATTTCAAAGAATATGCTTTCCTACAAGATGCTACTGAGGCTCAATTATAAAGGGCAGATTTTTACCTAATGTGGGTGTTTGCCTCAGATAGTGTCTCAAGTGACAGCCTGAAGCAGAATATGAAGAACAAAGAAAAGCACAAACACACAGACATTTTGTGTGTGTGTGTTTGTGTATGTGGTACTGGGGACTGAACCCCCAGGTGCTTTACCACTGAGCTACATCCTCAGCCCTTTCTAGTTTTAATTTTTTTAATCTTTATTTATTTATTTTAACTAGACACAACATCTTTATTTTATTTGTTTTTATATGGTGCTGAGGATCGAACCCAGGGCCTCGCACATGCTAAACGAACGCTCTACCTCTGAGCTACAATCCCAGCCCCTCTATTTTTTATTTTGAGACAGGGTCTCACTAAATTGCTTAGTCTTGCTAAGTTGCAGAGGCTAGCTTTAAACTTGTGATCCTCCTGCCTCAGTCTCCCAAGTTGCTGTGATTACAGGTTGTGTGCCACTGCACCAGGCTAAAGAAGTTGTATTCATTAAATAACCCTATACACACCCATATATACACTAGATATAAGATTCACACAGCTAGCACCTATCTAGAAAGGCAGGTAGTGATATGAAAATGTATCCTGGCTCATTGTCAAGTACACTAAAATGACTCAAGAAATACACTTTATTTTAAAAACTTTTATTGCGCATAAAACAGTCCATTTCCCTTTGTGGGTCAGATATTACCACCTTTTAACTTTTTTTTTTTTCTTGGCAGTGCTGGGGATGGAACCCAGGGCCTTGTGCATGCTAAGCACATACTCTACCACTGAGCTACACCCTCAACTTGTAAATTTGTTTTAACTCTTTCCTCCTTTCTGTTCCATTGAAAAAAATTCTTCTCCTTTGAAAGTGTTAAGAATAGTCTATCATTGCTGGTCAAAATCAGCTTTAGAGTGGCTGCTAGGGGCAAAGGTCCAAAGACATTAACGGGGTTGGAATCCCACACACAGCTGCTGGCCATCCTCAAACTTGGGAGTTAGGGGCCGACTTCTGCCCACCAGGGATGCTGAACATGGATCCCCAACTATACATAAACTTGTATAGGTTTATTCAAATAAACTCCAACATTTTTTGTGTGTCTGCATGTATATATACCCTGCTTCCCTGCCTTCAAGGGAAGACTTAATTCTTGGGAAGAAAATCTGCTTGGAGCTGCATGCATTTCCAGAGTGGAAAACATTTCATGTAGCAAGTCACCAGATCACTAAAATCAACTGCAAACTAGTGGTTACAAACTGGGAGCTTTTTAAAAATTTTTTAATTTTTATTTTTTAAAGTGCTCTATGAGAACCTGAAGCCTTAACACTGTCAGGAATAGAAAACTGGGAGGCATCTTACAGGCTGGTTGAGGCTTCTCTGCCATCTTTAGCCCCCTTTTGAGTGACAATAGGAGCAGCATGTGCTTTGAAGGATGAAGTGATGCCAAAGTTGGCTGGGACTGGTGTTTCTGCTGCACGAGGCCATTTGAAGCACAGCTCTACTGCCACATCCCTTTTGAGTCACTTTGGAAACCAATTCCTAGTTCTGGGTTTAGCAGGAGTGACAGGGACAGAGGCAGCTTTGCTGGGGCTTGACTGTTGTGGTGGCATTCAAGAGAGAGGGTTAGTAAAAGGCCACAAAGGCAATGACAGTCCTATCCCAATTTTACTGGAAGACTGGGGTGTGAAGATGGAATCTAGAACACCCTCCTCCTCACTTTTAGGAACAGAGAATAAAAATGGAGATGTTGCCTCACTAGAAACCAGGAAGTGAAGAAGTCAGAGTTGTGATGGTTGCTAGCAGCACATCTGGATTTCCACAGGAGAAAGATGGCAGCTTTTAGAGAAACTGAAGAATAGGACAGATTCTTTGCTCCATTGTAGTTAGAATGAATGTTCGAGTTGAGGCACAGTGTGGTTCCCATGGGAAGTCCAAGGTCAGTATGGACCCTTGGCCTGTCCTGCCCCACGGACATCTGAAGAACTGCCAGGCCTATTCATTCTACACCGGCCCTTCCCACAAGGAGTCAGCTGCAGAGCCCCTTCGAGACTGGCCTGGCACTGATGGAATCATCTCTGGGATGACCATGTGCTAATTCTTTTGATAGGCAAGCACTCCCCAGCCCTTGACCTTCTTAGTCAGTGGCTTGATGAATTGTACACACCCGTTCTCTGGTTGAACCATGAAAAATGAACAGTTTGACTTGTACAGCTAGTTACATGGTACTTATTAGCCCTTACCACCTCAAGAAGATTCTAATTCAGGGGAGGAAAGACAGGGCTGGAGTTGCCTGTCTGTGAGAGACCAGCCTAAATGTTGATACTGGCAGCAGCACATGTTTTCCTGTCTGGCTGGACCTTCAGCTAGGCTGAGGGAATTCCTATCAGCCAGACAGATCACAGGAGCCACTTGACACCCTCTCAGCCAGCTAGAAGAGGGCTTATCCCCAAATCTTCTTTAACATATGCATGGAAGGACGTAAACCCTGGCACCAAGATTGAGAAAACAATGGGTCCTACAGAGCCAACATTCCAACAGCGAGAGACCAGCGTGGCATCTTTGCCTTTCAGCATGGCTGCTGACAGTGCTGAAATGTATCCTTGACAAGTTAATGGTTCTGATGTTAAAGTCCAGTGCCACAGCAAGAGCAGGGTGCCTGTGGAGGAGGAGAGGGCTGGATACAGTTACAGGGGGACAGAAAAGCTGTGAGCAAGGACCCAGAGGGTCTCAAGCTGCTCCCTGATGCCAACCAGATCAGTAACACTACGAAGAAGGCTAATAAATAGATGCATATAACAAGCGTTCAGTCAGTTTTGAATCAGGCTGTGTAGGACTTAGCAGACCTCTGTTACCCCTATATGTAGGTGCCAGGTGATCAGTGTCTCTAGTAAAGATATAAAAATGAAGTTGCTTCTTTTCAAGTATTAAAAAAATAAGTTAATTGACAAAAAAGATCTGAAGTGGCTGAGCATCTTGCCAGGTCCTCAGCTTCATTTCAATGTGCAAACACAGGAAAAAACACCAAGGAAGAAGGGAATCTCTTGCCCCACTGTGAAGCGCTGAATTGTGACAATGCCTGTCTGTCAATGGGGGGCTTGATGTGTAGGGTTCCCCCCCCGCCCCCAAAGTTAGTACTTTCCAGTGTCAACATGGTTGTGAACTAAAAGCAAAATGCAGCAATCCATGGGCTTCGGGCCTCAGCCAGAGAGAGGCCTGGGGCATTTGGCCACTCGGAGTCTAGTGTGTTGTGTGGGGGCTGGGGACAGACCCCTCTTGCATCCTCATAATTTGCATAATGAACTCAGAGCCTGCCTATCCCTCAGCTTCCCCTGCAATGCTGGGGTGGTCACTGCCCTGACCGGTCATTGCCCCTCTCCCATACTCTATCCACATCTTGCTTGTGGGGTGTTGTTTTCTTTCTTTGGTGGTGCTTCAGGGAGCATGAAGAAGGCAGCTGCCCTGCTCTGCGGGGTGCTCTCTGTAGTGGCGGTGTCTTTGAAGAGAAGGAGCAGCTCCCTTCTCTTACCAAACATGCTGGCGGAAGGAAGGGGCACCAGGCAACAGGTCCTCAGGGACTGTGCGGAGTTCCCCCACTGCACCATACATCTCTTGCTCTGCTTCTCTTTCTTGAGTGGGAAGTCCAGGTGGGCCTCTTCTCAGGAGGCGGAGTCATCTCAGATAATCATCATCACCTGGGGTTTCACCATAGCACATGAGCATGTGGATGGCTGAATGCAAACTCCCAGGAAGTGCCAGGCTTCCTTGGACCTTAGATCCAGGTGGTTTGGGAGAACATAGCCAGGTGGATGCTGACATTCCAAGCAGTGTAACAGCCACAAACTCAGGACCAGTTCAGGCTGAAACCCTTTGACAGCATAGCCGCCTCCAGGTCCTTGTCCTCCTCTTTTTCCCGGAGCCGCTGCTCCTCCAGCAGGGCCACCAGAGAGTCTCTCTGCTCCACAACTTCCAACATCTCGTTCAAGATCTTCTTCTCCTCTGACAACTCCTCCTCGGTCTTCAGGTGATCTGAGGAGTAGCCAAAGTCACAAGATGTGTGGCTTGGGAGGTGGAAGCCCATACCAGCCTTCCCCTGTGCACCTCCCCTCACCCACTTACCTTCCACTGCCATCCGCTCCCGCAGTTCCTGCTGTAGTCGGCTCTGCCGATCTTCCAGCTCTAACTCTCGGGCACTGAGATGGGGAAGGAGACAGAGACAATGACTTGGGGGGCAACTACTCACCCCACCAAGTTAGGATTGGTGTATCTATGACAGACCCAGTGCCTATGTTCCCTCATGGATAGGCCCCCAAATCTCAGACTACTCACAAAATCATCAACTCCGACTCATAGCGCACCATGGCATTTTTTTCTTGCACCAGCTTGAACCACTCTTGCATCAGCTTAGGGTCATCCTTCTTGCCCATGCCTGCCGAAAAAGACTGTGTGTCAGGCAGCAAGGGAGGGTATCTTGGTCTCCCCTGGCCCACAGGAATCATCACACTGGGGCAAATGTGCAAAGAGAGCCGAGCAAGATGCTGCCGGAACACTCCCAAGCCAGGTCCAAAGTTTGCCTACAGCCTTGGGGGTGGGGGTTGGGGGGCAGATAATGATAGGCCCCTGCATTGTGCAGACCCCAGGGCCTAATGGAGCCTATGCTTTTTGTCTGTTCTGTTCAGTCCAGGCCAGGCCCTGCCCTCATCCCTGCCAATAATCCTGGCTGGTTGTGACTGTTCCCTCCTCATAGGCTTGTTGATACTTTTTCTGCTTAGAAGCTTTCTTTTGTGTCTTAAATTGCTTTGTTCTTCCTTCTTAATTTTTTAAATTCATTTAATATTTATTTGGCACTTGCTATGTTCTGGGTCTCCTTGGAGGAGAAAACCAGTCTAATAAAAATGGCAAATTTAAATTTATAAACTACACTTTACTCTTTCACCCTCATTTAACCCAGTTCTTTCCTAGGCTGCTGCTCTTCTCTGGGGCCACTAATATTGAGGCCTCATAATTGCTTTGTATCCTAATCAGAAAGACACCCTTTCTTCTTCTTTTTTGTTTTGGTAACAGGGATTGAACCAGGGGTGTTTAATCACTGAGCTACATCCCCAGCCCTTTTTATTTTGAGATGGGGTCTTGCTAAGTTGCTCAGGCCCTCACTAAATCACTGAGGCTGGCTTTGAACTTGTGATTCTCCTGCCTCAACCTCCCCAGATGCTGGGATTATAGGCATGTGCCATTATGCCTGGCAAGAAACCATTTCTTAAAATGTGGCTGGACATACTTCTTGACAAACACTCTAGCAGGGACTGTGTGGTAGACACAGGGCATCCAGGATAGCTGTCAGCAGACCATCAGCAGACCCGCAAACCCTAGAGACTGAGAAAGGTGGCCACCCCCTGTTCTGATCCAGTCCCACCACCAGTTTTTGGGCCTGGTACCTGACTGCTGACTCAGGCCAACCTGAACCAGCACAGGACTAGTCTCCATAAGGAGCAACACAACCCTCTGGGCTTAACTGCAGCAGGAGGATAGAGGAAGAACCTTCCAAGGAATCACACCATCCAAGGAGGAAACAAACTTCTTTTCCTTGGAGCATAAATCTGCTCATGGCCAAAGTTTGGTCCTGCCTAAGAGACAGACTATGTCAGTGGCTCTTTAATATTTTGGGGTTACAAACCATTTAAAGCATTTCATGAAAACTAAGGACTTTTGCTAGAAAAATGCTTATATATATGCATAATTATTATTATTTTGTGGTGCTCGGGATGAAACTCAGGACCTTAAGCATGCTAGGGAAGTGCTCTACCACTAAGTTACACTCCCATTTCAGCATCAAACAATTTTAGACAGAATTTCAGGGTACTCAGGGGCTTTCTGAAGTACATCTATAGGTCTCAGGTTAAGAGGCACTGAACTGGGAAATCTCTCAAAGTATTCTCTATTTTCTGAGTTGCTTGGTTGGATGTCCCAGCACAGTGATTAGTGTTATAGCCCAGGAGTATGTACTATGTACATCCTCAGGTGGGTGGCTCTCAGAATTGCTCCTTACTCATTCTTGCCCGCATTCTACCATCTGGCATTCTTGCACACTAATCAAAGACAAAGCTCTTGTGATGTTGTCTTCTTGACCCACATAAGGCCTAAGCCAGTCAGCCAGTGGCCCCGCTCTAGAGAGGCAGAGATGCACTGTGTTCACACAAGCAGGAGTTAGTGTCTGCATTGTGCCCCAGTGAACATACAACTTTGCTCCTGAGGTGGCATGCTGTCTCTGAGCTCTACTCTCAAGGATGGAAGCTCCCCACTCCACAACTCCTGGCCTGTGGAGCCTGCGACTGTGCAGTGCAGCATGTGTGTCTGTGGGCCTGAGCTCTCCTCACCCGATCCAATAGACTTGGGTCTTTGGCTTTTAAACCAGCCTACAGCTCAGTTCCATGCATTCCTTCCGGAGCGTCTCTGCACAGTGTGCCCACATGGCCATGAAGATGGAGCCCTGAGACATGCAAGCTTGTCCAGTGTGGCAAGCTGAGGGCACACCGGGAAGTCTCTCCCTCCTTCCCACCTTCCCATGTATAAAGACAAAATTTCCACCAGGGTACATCTGAACACTGCTCATGAGCCATGGTGGAGCTTGTTCACAGCCGATGAGTAAGGGGATGTGGTGGGTAGGGTGAAGATCACATGTGAGAGCCATGGAGAGCAGAGTAAGAGATTAGCAAGGGTTAGTCATGGCCATACTCCCCCTTCCCCTGCCCACATGCCTTGCCAATGACAATCTTATCACCACAACAGACTTCAGTCAGACCAAAAAATAAACACCAAAAAACAAAACAAAACACACTCAGCAAGACACAAAGTAGAGAAGTTTGCTTTAGTGTTTGTTTTGGTAAAGAACCTGGGGGCATTTGTGTAGATCAGTCTTTGTAAGGACAGTATTCCTTGACTCCGTCAATACAAATCCATCTGGTGGACCTGATGCTTAAAGGCCCAAGTAAAAATGGTTATGGGGGATGGGGGGAAATGCTGCAGAAGGTCTGCAGGTTGTAGGAAGTCTGTAGACTTCAGTCGCCGGGCCTGGAGGCTCTCCAGCTTCCCTCTGTACCCGGGTCCTCCCCTCAGACAGTCAAAGGGATACTGTGCCTTGTAAGAAACTGCCACATATTCATGACATTCTAAAATAGGACTGTCACATATCAGAGAGAAAGAGAAATCGTTGGGCTGTGGCTCCCTGTGGAACTAATGTGGCTCTGACCCTCTGAGGCAGTGGGATGAGGCGGGTGAGGTTACGTTACCTTCCTGGACACAGCAAGGGCAGAAGGAGAGAGGTCTACGCCGTGGAGTCCCGCCACTGGGCTCAACTTCAAAAAGGACCAAACAAGGAAGAGGAGGAGGAGGAAACGGAGAAAGACAAAAAAGGAAGAGGAAAAGAGGAGGAGGAATTTGGAAGTGGAAAGGGACAGGGTGAGGGTGAAATAAAAAACAAGCAGAGGACAAAAAGCATAAAAAGTGAGAAAGGAACAACAGGAGGAAAAGAAAAAATACAAGAAATGGAGAAGCAGAAACAGGGGAAACAAAGTCTACAAATGAATTAAGTCCTTTTTTCAGCACAGAAACTGAACAAGAGCGGGCTCAGGCATCAGGAGCAGTCACTGATATGGGTGTGACTTGAGGGAAGGATGGTGGGGTCCTCCTAAAGATGCAGGTACTCCTTTCATGAAGCAGAAGCTCACAACCAAGTGGGCTATGCCTTCCTCTTCTATTCCTTACTGGTAGCATGTGAAATTTAGGTGGCCTTCATGCGTGTTGAGCTCCCTCCTCAAAAATGCCCAAAGCCCCTGGGTATGTCTGCCTACCTCTGTAAAACACTGTCTTGAATATGGGGGTAATATTGTTTCTAGGTAGGAAAGTGGTGCCAACCAAACCTAAGTGAAATATTCTAAGATGTGCTCAAAATTAAATTAACCTTAGATAAGTCTTAAGGGGCAATGAGGGGTCTGCTACCTTCTGGTGCTGTGTCTATAGAAAGGACCTGAGTTTATGGAGGCAGCACCCTAACTGTTGGTGGGCCTGCAGAGCTCTGGCACCTGCAGTGTTCAAATTCTGAGCCAGGACAATTTTGGGAAAATGTGGACACACAGAAGTGACTTCCATTGGTTTGTATCACTATCCCTTCCACATGCCAGGGAGAGCCAGCCACCCCACCTTTTCTTCTGGCCTTTCCATTTCTTGGAGGGGTTCAGTGTCACAGCTGGGGGATGCTGTTGCATTTAGGATCAAGAGGGGTGTGCTGACAGGACAGGCCAATAACTCACACTAATGATGTTGGTAAGAGTGGGGCAACTGAGAGGAGACAGTGTGCAGAGAGACATCTCCAGACCAGTTGTAGGGGAGACCTGATGGTCACTCAAGGAAGAGAGGAGCTGAGCAAGGGACCATCACAGAACCACAGCAGCACACACAGGGGACAGTGAAGTCCATGGACAGGCTTTGGTGGGGATCAAAGGGGAAGGGCTGCATGGGTGGCTTATAATGAGAAGGGAGTTTAGGTCAACAGGAGGGCCAAACAGACAAACCATTCTACTTTGCAATGGAATAAATGCAGGGATCACTTTTTTTTTTTTTCTTCTTCTCAGACCTTCGCCATTCTGCACAGTGCTTTGTACAGTCAATTTGATACCGGGTACAACTTTAATACGAAAGCCAGATACAGAAAACGGATGTGTGAAATGCTGATTACATTCAGTGTTCTCAATAGATCAGACCATGACCAGCTGATGCCTGGTCACATGGGAGGAGGATTTCGTTCTTTAAAAACTTTGTTTGCCTTAGAGCAGACTTATATTCAAATTTCTTGGTTTCAAAATGTAGAGTCTGTGTTGAGGTTCAGAATACCTGGATAAATCCCTTAAATAAAATGTCAATAAACCACTTCTGTTGCTTCCTAGAACCAAGGTTATATGTGAAAAGGCTGTGTGTTGTGCAGTAGAATAGCATCCATATTGATTAGCAAGGACAGTGACACAATATACAATCAATACACATCCAAAATCAAGTAGGAACAAGCATATGCATGTATGTGTGCATTTCTACTTTTTGGACATCACAAAATATAGCCTTTATCTCCTTTTATATAGATCACATTCCTCTTATACCCTTTCTGATATAGTGTACAACTTGAGATAACAAGATATTGAAAACAGAAATTAGGAAACAAAATTAGAAAAAGGGGGCATCAGGTAAAGCATGTGTTTAAAAAAAGAAAAGGAAAGGGGGAAGGCACTGTGATAACAAAAGGCAGAAGGAAGGGTATAGAAGACTGGAAGAGCTGGTCCCTCTTATCCCTCAAGGAGGAGGTGAGTAGACTGGTGCTTCAGGGCTGGTACTTTTTTCTTTAGTGTCCACAATTTCCACAGTGAATTTGTACTGCTTTTATAATCAGAAAGGACACCCAGTGGATATTATTTTAGGAAGAAATAAAAGGGAAAACCCAATTGAATGGGGAGTTCCACACCGCAAGAGAATCTGAAAGGACACTCAAACGAGGCACAGGGGCACCAACTGATAGAAGTTTCTTTGCCTTTTATGGAGATGTGAGAAACAGATGATCTGGTTCATTGATTCTAAGAGCAAAGGCATCACCCCAAATAGAAGACCACCCCTACCCCTGGCCCTGTGCTGGGGATGCAATCCAGAGCCAAGCATATGCTATGCAGCACTCTACCTCTACCACTCTATCTGAGCTACATCGCTAGCCCTTTTTATTTTGAGACAGGGTCTTGCTAATTTTACCAGACTGGCCTCAAACTTGTGATCCTCCTGCCTTAGTCTCCTGAATCATTAGGATTACAGTGTATGCCACTATGCCTGGTTTGTTTTTTCTATATTTCTATCTTCATCCTACTTTCTCATAAAGGTCTCTAAGATACTTTATCTCAACATGCTGTATCTTCTCCCCACATCCTACAAGTTAACAGAATAAAATGTTTTGGTAGCTAGAAAAATTAAGCAAACAAACCAGTTCTCAAGATATGGAGCATGGCTGTTCATCTGAAATGAAGACAAACCCCACTTTACATTTTTAGTACTTAAAATCCAAAAGGCCCTAACCCTGAGGCTGAGAGGTAGAAAAAGGTTTAGTGCCTTTCTTTTAGGAAGTAAGGTGATAATGAAGTCTGGTGGGGCCAAGAGCAAGGCCTAACTTTACTCACAGCCCAGAAAGCCTAGAGATAACTGTGCTGTGATGGGAGCTGACCTAAGGCTTTGTACTCCCGGTTCAGTCATTTGATTCTGCCTGGTTTTATTTAGCCCACTGGCTTCTACACTGGTGCTAATATCAGAAATAACTAGAAACACCTTAAAAAGATCATGGGCTTATTTTAAGACAAGGTGAGAGACTAATTACTTCATAAAATATGTTTACTGAGTACCTCTAATTAACCAGGCCCTATGAGGCCATCCATTAACTCTATTTTCTTTCTTTTTTTTTTGGGGGGGGGGGCGGTACAAGGGATTGTACTCAGGGGCACTCAACCACTGAGCCACATCCCCAGCCTTATTTTGTATTTTATTTAGAGACAGGGTCTCACTGAGTTTAAGTTTAGAGTCTCACTAAGTTGCTGAGGCTGGCTTTGAACTTGTGATCCTCCTGTTTTAGTTTTCTAAACTGATGGGACTCGAGCCATTGCGCCCAACTAACCCCATTTTCTTTAAGAGCCAAAGCTGGGCACAGTGGCACACACTTGCAATCCCAGTGCCTTGGTAGGTTAAGGGAGGAGGAACATGAGTTCAAAGCCAGCCTCAACAACTTAGTGAGACCCTGTCTCTAAATAAAAATATAAAAATGGTCTAGGGATGTGGCTCAGTGGTTAAGTGCCCCTCTGTTCAATCCCTAAATCAGGAACAAATTTCTGTTGTAAGATGAGGGTAGTTGCAGCAGGAAGGCAAGTTGGGTGGCCAGTCTCGAGGAGGACAAAGAGGAAGCGGATGATCAGGGAGCTGGCCTGCAGCTGAGAACTAGCCCTGGGATCTGCCTCATCTTAGAATCCATCTCCGCCATCATCTAGGCCCCTAGATCCTCCCTGTGAGACAAAGGAACCACCACCACATGCTTAAAGCTGGAAAGGTCTCTTTAGCCAGTACCTGGCAGACCCTGGGAGGGCTTATTAATGGGGCATCTAGATCTGAGAAGTCCCAGGGATTATAGCATGTGTCATTGTGGCTGCCTCTATTCTGTCTTGTTCAAGTTACATAATCTGTTGCATTGCCTCAGAACTCACTGGCCAGGTACTAGAGTCTCTGTTCACAGAGACATTATAAGGAAAATAGGCTTTTTATGAGCTAAGTCACCATTTATAACTATAATTCTATGGGAATAAAGAATTCTAAATAATAAGATTGTAAACATTATAGAATATCATCCTTTTATAAGTTGGAAGTTGGCTCATAACATCTTCCTTTTTGATACACTAGAACTTGAGCTAGATTACTCCCTTTTCAGCTACACTTTAGGTAGCTCAGTGGTAGAGAATCCTTCTACCACTGAGCTACCTAAAACCTCATCTTTTTGGTTTTGACTTCCTTAAGGTCTCTGAACAACTTCCTCCAAGGTGTCAGGGACAGGCAATAGGCATGCTTATTTCTTAATTGCATTTTGAGGTTCTATTTTCCTACCACATGATCTCTACTCAGACTGTGTATCCCTCATCTTGTCTGAGGGGACTTGCATTTCTTCTTTGTTTTGCAGAAAGGCACCATGTTTACTGCTAAGGAATCCAATGCCTTTTAATCCAATTCAGTGATGTCCACCTTTTCCTCAGAGACCCCAGGGGTTTTCCCCAGTCATTACCATGCTCAGTCACCCAGATTAAACCTGCAGAGAACAATATGTCCAGAGTTGTAAGAATTTCTTTTCCTTTTTCCTTGTGGTGCTAAGGATAGAAACCAGGGCCTTGAACATGCTGGGCAAGCATTTTGCCAGAATCACACACTCAACTCAGGAGAATTTCTTTGTGATTCTCATGTAAGAAAAAAGAAATGGGGCTATAATTGATTTTTTTTTTTTTTTTTTTTGCAGTATTAGGGATTGAACTGAGGGATGCTCTATCACTGAGCTACATCCTTAGCCCTCCATATTTTTTATTTAGAGACAGAGTCTTACTAAGTTATCCAGGCTGCCCTTGAATTTGTGATCTTCCTGCTTTAGCCTCCCAAGGAGCTGGGATTATAGCATGTGTCACTGTGGCTGCCTCTATTCTGTCTTGTTCAAGTTACATAATCTGTTTTTTTTTTTTTTAAATCTTATTTGTTTTTGGTGGGGTTCTTTTTTTTTGTCTTTTTTGGAACTGGGGGTCGAACCCAGGGCTTTGCGAATGCAAGGCAGACGCCTTGCCACTGAGCTATATCCCAGCCGTCAAGTTACATGATTGGTAAAAGCTTTCTTGACTAAGACTATATTCAACTATTCTCACTCTCCAACCCAAAAAACCCATTTGCCCAGCTAATGGCATGCCCTAGCACGCAGCAGCCTTTGTGGGCAATAACAAACACTGAGGCCTTATCAGGGCTGTGGAATGGTGAGAAGGCTAGCAAGTCTAGCCTACATACATATGACAGGGCTGGGGAGATGCTTGTGCTACAGAAAGCTCAGTGCAGAATGAATTTCTAGACTCTGAGTGTGTGGGGTGGGGTGGGGTGGGTGGAGAGAAAGTAAAAAACAAAAGGTTCATTTAAGAACTGAGATCCAATACATACAGACACATGAATGTTGGAAAATGTTGGTAATTTCAAAGTTCCTAAGCAAAACTAGCCAGGCTAATGCTCAGCATGAGCAGAGATGCAAAAATCTACTAACATCAAATTAAGAGAAGCAAATAGAAGACAGTCACTCAGAAGGTGGGAAGGGACAAGGCCTGGGGTAGGCCTCCCTGTGCCTCCCACCCCAACTTCCTGGCAAGAATGAAAGATCACTTTCCAGGAATTCATGTTATATTTCTAAACCTTCCATTTCCCTATGAGACATATAAATCAAGAGGTAAGGTCCTGTAAAATAAGGTGTGGGTCTTTTTAATCTAAAAATTTCAGAAGAAATATAGTTTTTCTTTATATTGTTTTTTCAGAAAAAAATATAGTTTTTCTTTTATTTATCTGATATAGTGCAACAAAGCATGGTGGATTGGGCTGCACCTGTTCTGTGTTCTCCCAGAAGAGGAGGGAAAGACAATGGCCACTGCAAACCCTTCATTTCTGGACCAAGGGTCATTATGTCTCTGTAAAATGGTTTATTTTCTTTTCAAATCACAAGATCCAGCTATTTGAGGAAGTGAAATCTTTATTCTCTATACTCCGTGGCTTAAAAGGAGACTACTTTTGGGTATTGGGGATAGAATTTAGGGTCTTCCATATGCTGCCATTGAGCTATGAACCCACCTCAAAATGAGCCTTTAAATAGTTAGCTGAAAGCCACTAAAGACCCCACTGAGGCACTGTGGTGGGACAGACAGAACACTAGGGGTCTGAACTCCTCTGAGCAGGATATGAAATTCCTAATAATCTGAGTGTTACTTAGAGCTCTGTATCATCCACATGAGAAACAAGATTGCTGCTATGACCCAGAAATGAGGTTGATATAAGGCCTTTTGGGGAGGAAAGGGTAGAACAGCAATCTGATTCTAACTACACTTCAAGCTCCAGATTCTAAAAGGTCCTCTCCCCTGCCCGCCCAGTATTAGGGATTGAACCCAGGGGTGCTCTATCACTAGCAGCATCCCTAGCCCTTTTTATTTTTAATTTTGAGACAGGGTCTTGCTAAGTTGCCAAGGCTGGCTTCTGACTTGCAATCCTCTTACCTTGGCTTACTGAGTTGCTGGGATTTACAGATGTACTCCACTATGCCCAGTTCAAAGGGTATCTTTTCCCCACTTGATTAATGAATATTACCAACTGCCCCGAGAAGTAAACATCAGTAGAAACTGAACAGGGATCTAACTGTGGTATTTAAGCTTCCTCCTGGGGCTTGGTGAGGACAGGGCCTGGTGACCTTCACCCTGTGCCTGGTGTGCAGAATGACTCCCTTCACAAAGGAATGTTTCTTCCATACTTCATTGATAGGCAGTAACAGCAGCCTATACCGTGAGCAGAGCTCACAGGAAGAGTCTGAACATTACACACAAGTGAGAGTGCACTGACAAAAGGGGAAGTGATGATAACCAAGTAGCAGGGGTCATAAGGTGTCTGATGGTAGGGTACTTTATAATTTGGAAGAAACACTAAGTTTTTTTTCTTTCATATATTTCATTTTCCCCTGGAATTTGTTGGCATTCTAAATCCAAAGAGCTAAGAGCTGTTGTAAAAACGGCCTACTGCATTTTCTCAGTTGAACAGTGGGGGTGAAAAAACAGAAGAGACATATATGAGACTCACTGTGAGGCAACAGCAGGGCTCCAACTGGGAAGGCCAGGCAAGCATGAGCTCAAAGAAGTGGGCTTTGAGAGCTCCTTCTACAAGGTTCTAAATGTAATAATGTCTTCTTGCGCATTAAGATTTATTTAGAATTGACATTACCATTGCCCAGGAAGTGTTAGGAGGAGTGGGAAGGGGACTGGGGACATTAGACAGGGAATGGGATAAATGGGATCTGTTAAGTAGGGTGTAAGCATCAGCCCTTTTTCAGCATCAATGGCCATGAGTGTGGAGATCCCTCAATACTCCAAAAGCTCCAGGAGCCTATAGAGGGGTGGGATCCATGGGATCAAGGGATCAGGGACACAGAGAACAGAGACCACAGTCCCACCTATCCAAGGAGCCAAGGGCTCTAGCTGCCGGTGGGTGGCGGTACTCTAAGGATATGGCACTGTCCTATAATAGGAATCAGAATTACAGCCTTGGTCCTCCCCACCCCACTCCTTGGCAGTGCTGGAAATGGAACTCAGGACCTTGTACATGCCAGAAAAATGCTCTATCAGTGAGCCATACCTCCAGTCTTGGCTTTGGTTTTAAAATAATGAATGAGCCAAGAAATGATTTTCTTAAAAGGATGGTGTTGGAATAAAAAATGAGAGAATTATCTTCACCAGCTCTTTTTTTTTTTTTTCAGGCCAAGCTAGAAGCACTGAATCTCTACGGAAAGAGCAAGAGACTGGATTGCTTGATCGAAGACAGGGAACATAAGAAAAAGAAAGTGTGCAACCTTTAGAATGAAAAAAATAAAATTGCTACTATTTGCTGAAAAAAAAAAAAAAAAAAAAGGAACACTAAGCAGGTGCAGAAACCCTGAACCCCTGCTTGACATTCCTGCCACATGGCAGCTTTCAAGGAGAAAAGATGCCCAAAGTTTACAAACAAGACTCATAGATTGGTTATTTCTCTAAGCCAAAAAAAAAAAAAAAAAAAAAAGATAAGTCTTATACAGAAAAACAGCAAATATACTGTATTCCTTTCAGCTAGTGGATCTCTGGTTTTAGAAGCCACATGAATCAGCTGCAAGTTCTGCTAAAACACAAGATACCATAGTCTCATCTGCAGAGTTTCAGATTCAGAAAGTGTATGATGGAGCCTGAGAATCTTCATGTCTAAAAAGCCCCCAGGTGATGCTGCTGCTGGTCTAGAGACTACATTTTGAGAACTACTGCCTGAGGCTTCTCCTGCCTTCATCTAAAAAAGTATAAAGTAAGACACAGGATGTGACAAAGAGGAGGGCCATCATTATGGACATCTCTACTTATAAACTCAAGTCTAATGAACTTGGGTCAAAATCACAACAGTGAAGCCTTTTGCATGCACTGGGATCTTTTGGGGGATACATGAGCCTACCCTAATGAAAATGATTGAGGCTGAGTTCTTCATGTTTGTGTCTTCTTTTTTTTTTTTTCTTTTTTCAGTGCTAGGGATGGAATCCAGGGCCTTGAACATGCTAGGCAAGTGCACTACCACTGAGCTATATCCCCAGCTCCACGTCTGCCTCTAAAGTGTGATTGGCAGTGAGCTTCATAGTAGATATGATACCTACAAGTTATGAAAGATAAGATTCAGGACAAAATTTGTGTTGGATTTGAGTGTGTGTGTACCTGCTATCAAACAACCAAACAAGGGGACTAGCAAAGGGACTGCAAGGTTGTTGAGGTGGGGTAGATAAAGTCTTATTATGAGACATTAGAAAAATTCTGGGCAGCAAAAGCTATCTTAAATCTTCCTCTGGAGTATATATGGGCAGTGGAGAGGATCTGACACGCTGCTCCTTTTTTTTTTTTTTTTTTTTTTT